>NC_134828.1:60334444-60389135 GCF_004210375.1 Tachypleus tridentatus
CAAAGTGTAAATGTAAATGGGGCCACTCGGGTCCTTTTCTTTCACCTTGAAGCAGGAGTCCCGCAGGGGAGGGGTTTGTTAACCCTATATTATTTATCATGTATGTGAGTAATATGCCTCTGTCGGACCTAAATTTAGGTTTTGCATCACAGTTTGCTGACGATGTAGCAGTCTCTGGAAAAGTGCCCCACCTCTTTCCAATTGCAGCAACGAACCTACAACCAGTCCTAAATAACATCGAAAGAATACTGCCAGAAATACAGAATCAAAATCAATATTCCGAAAACCCAAGTGATATTATTCAGCAGACTCAATAAGCTGAAAAAGATCCACCAAAGCTCTATATGAATGGATCACTTTTACCTGACTGTTACTTCTGCTAAATTTCTAGGTCTAACCTATGATTCAAAATTAACGTGGTTACCGCATATTAAAAATATACTGATACGAATCTGGAAAAGAGCAAACTATGCAAGAAGTGTTTCAGGTAAAATCAAGGAACATCACCAGACAATATACTTAAAATCTACAAAACGTACATTAGACCCATAATAGAATATGCATCACCTGCCTGGATTAACATAGTACCCACACATTTACAGAAACTTTAACGTATACAAAATTCATGCGTACTAACTTCAGCATATAAAGTTACCACGTAGCACCTCAATACATTCATGCACAAGTATGCAAACATAGACACAATATCGGAAAGACTCTTGCATAATTCTCTTCTAAAATATCAATAAGAATTGGCATAAGAATGACTTAATGTGTGATCTCGACAAATACCACGTACATGATGTAAATAGTCCTAAATACCTCTCCCTTTTAACATGTATTTAAGGAATGCCGCAGAGCTACCTTGCACTAGACACTTTCATCTTTTTTCATGATCCTAATTTTTCATTATTCTTATTATTTTTATTTTATTTATTATTATTTTATTTTATTTTACTTCCTATTTATTATCGTATACATTTTCTCCATGGAGAAAAGCAACAAAAAGAGAAAAATATATATATATATATATATGAAAAAAAAAGAAAGAAAATGTATTAAAACAAAAAAAGGAAAAAATTACCAAAGGAAGAAAAAAAACAAAAAACAACGTGTGCGTCCATGCATGGACTGTGCCCTGAAATGGGCCAGAGTATGGTGTTATACTTTTACTCTGGCCCAAGTTATTATAAAAGAAACCTGAAAGACAGACGTTCGAGGGAGGAAGAGGTCTAATGCACCTGAACCTCCTGGGTATTTAACATCAATACCCAAACACGAACACAAAGGAAACTCGAACTATACCTTTCATATTTAATCTTGTACCCTAAACTGTGCTAAAGTGAAAGATATCAGTATTCAATTATTTTTTTAAAGTAGACCAAGTTTCACTGTATCACCATCTTGTGGTTTAGATAGGCAAGAGATTAATTAAATTCTACCAATACTGCACTTGGTGAAAAGACGATCACAGATATTAGACGAATATAGATTTTTGAGCAAATAAATCGTATTTCTTTGAAGTTCGGTATATGGAACAACCTCTATGTCAAGCAAGTCTAGGATGTGACGTTTGTAAAGAAATTTTGAAGATATGTTAAACTGTCCAATCTGCGCTTGGGGAAATGAATGCAACCACAAGTGTGATTTTTATGCTCTTCAAACGCTAGAGACGACTCAATGCGGCATAACTTAAATCCCAAACATGTAAATAAACAACCTTACAAAGTTCACACTGTAACTTATATTACCAAAAATACTAAGTTTTAAGATATAGTGCTCCATTTTAAAAGCATATTTACAAAACAAGTGTACCTTATATACTAATTTTTTTTATATAATATAAGCAATATTTTAATATGACGGATGAGATTAATACATTTCAAGTTTAAAGTATCTCGATTAGTTGTAACAAGCATATAAGATTAACTTTAGTTATGAAAATTCGAGACAAATGATAAATTACAAATAAGTTATTGAAACGCAGTAGTGGCATTATGTGAACGCAAAAGTAAGTAAGAAAACAAAATAGTTTTGGTTAAATATGTTAGAAACCGGATAGATAACAATGTTTCATTGCTAAAAAATATTTATTTACGCAGTAGGGTGACCTCTGTTTGAGAGCTATATTTGTCTATAGCGACATTTGGCTCATGATAGGTATTTAATCTTACAAAGTATTTCATTAAACTTACATTAACCTTAAAAAACAGACAAATGACATGTATATGCTCTTCCCTGTAAAGAAGAAAGATTGGGTTATCAATTTGTGTGCGAGAGAAAGTCTGTTATCGCACGAGCGGTTTTCTAAATTTCGAGTAGCTTCATGAAGTCTGCGGTAAAAGAATGAGTAAAACTACAAATACAAATAGTACTTAAAAATACTGTTTACTTTTTAAACAGGATAGAAAGCAAATACGTTTAAGACATATGTTGAGGCGATGTTCTTATATTTTGCCTTGATCAAACGAGTTAACTTGTGTTAACTATATCACACGAAAATATTTCAAACTCACCTAGAATAGCGGATGTAATGACGCACAGAGGTTTGATTTCCCATCACCTTCTGGTAAACGTTTAAAACTTTCACGCTCAATCCTGGTTCGAGATTTTCAGCTTACTGCAAAACTTCTCTGAGCAATTATCATATGATATGAAAGGATAAAAATATATGAAGATAAACACTTGTACAAATTATCTTTAAATTTTTTGTTAATTTAAAAGTAGTTTCCAGCTTTAGAGAATATGTAAACATAAAATGTCAACCGTAACGCTAAAAGAAAACTATCATTTAAACTTTTATTAACATAATGTTATTATTTTTCGTGTTACCTTTCGCCATTGGTTCTCCTTCCATGACCATTTAGTTCATTGTTAAATACGAAGCTTTCAATTTTACGATTTCCACTTCACTGTGCGACTGATTAGTCCACACCACATAAACGAGCGACATTCATAACAACATATTTATCAAATATGCGACAAAAGTGCATGCAAATTGCTTGAAAGAGAGAGAAAAATTAAAACCGTTTGATGTGATCCACTTCAATAAACGATTGAGGGAAATCTGTAGCTGCCACTCAATAAACGTCATGTTCGACGACTGGCATGAGATGTAAAACTTCTTGACACAGAGCCAATTTGCAATAGTAAAAGGGAGTTGTTCAGTGGTGGCATTAATCTTTATATTGAAAATTGTGACACTCTAAACACAGCCCTGAGGGACTCCAAGTTCCTGTAGAAAAGAACGCAAAAGTGTCGAACCTACACGACTTTGAATCGTCTACCCATTAATTTGTTCAATAAAAATGAGTTTGTTTTGCTTTGTTTGTTTGTTTGTTTTTGAATTTCGCACAAAGCTACTCGAGGGCTATCTGTGCTAGCCGTCCCTAATTTAGCAGTGTAAGACTAGAGGGAAGACAGCTTATCATCACCACCCACCGCCAACTCTTGGGGTACTCTTTTACCAAAGAATAGTGGGATTGACCGTAACATTATAACGTCCCCACGGCTGAAAATGCGAGCATGTTTGGCGCGATGGGGATGCAAACCCGCGACCCTCAGTCGCACGCCTTAACACGCTTGGCCATGCCGGGCCTATAAAAATGGGCAAATTGTCACATAATACATATAAGTAGAAGTCTCGCAAAATGCTATACATCTTCGTTGTATCATAAGCCTTCACAAGGTCTAAGAATATTGGTACAAGATGTTTTCATTTCAAAAAGGATTCTCTGATCGACGCTGGTGAAGCGATGTCGTCAGAACTCACGCTGAGTGAGCGAGAGAAAGTTTTTTTATTAGAGGAATCAAACAAGATTAGCATTAACCAGTCTCTCTATGGTCTTACAGAGACAGTTCGTCAGAGCAATTAAATGGTAGTTTGAAGGGATCTTGGGATTTTTCCTAATCTTAGAGAAAGGTAGACAACAGCCTGGCACCATGCACCAGGAAAGCATTCTCCTGCCAGATCCGGTTAAAAACAACCAGAAGAATAGCAAGAGAAGCAGGATACAGACGGCGAAGCATCTCGTAGAGTATATCATCTGGTCCGACCTATGTACTGCCAGACGAAAAAAGGACCAATTTAAGTTCCACCAGTGTAATAGGACTATTATGGTCATGGAGTTGATTAGCCCAAAAAGAAAGAAGTGATAACTCGGCCTAAATCTTGATGGCTAAGAAGGTGGAGGATGAAGCAGAAGTGCTAGGTACCCGGCAAAAGCTTTCACGGGAAGTTTCAGCGATGCTCCGGGCATCAGCTATTCTCCAGGTATGAGAGAGCAAGATCGAAAGGAGGACAGAATAATATTACCCACTGACCTTTCAATTCTTGTCTCTTATGAGACGTCTTACTTGCCAAGCATGTGCACGTGTCCGCTGGAAAGCAATGTGGTTCGAAAATGTGGGATACCTACGAAAGGTATTCCAAGTCTCGTTTTTGAGCCTTTCGTGCCATATGACAGGAAGAATTCCATTACGGATAAGGATATCGTGGGAAACGTGTCAAAGATTTGGGAATACATTGAGCAGCTGCTTCTATAATACAGTCAGACACTGCTGTCACGCAGTCATCTATCGATGGCTTACAGATGATGAAAAGATCAAATTGGCTTGATTCAGCTTCTACTGGGGTACGCGGGACGGGTGGCATTGATCACGACCATTCTCTCTCAAAATGATAGGGAAATTATCAATGCATCTTGAGTTACTCTCAACCCTTCACGGAAAGTAAGAGAATAGTGAAGGAGATAAAACTGAGAGATCAATAGCAGTAAAAGACTGACTAGGTGCATGTAAATATGTATAAGAGCTAAATAAATATAAGACCCCTCCCATCAATATCGGTACCTCTCCAGAAAGAATTATGTCAATTAAAGTTCTTCAGGATTTAAAAGGGAGATGGCAGCTGTTCAAAGAGAGCATCAAGGTCTGATTGATCATAGGTCTCTTCAAGAGACAAGTAGAGAGAACAGACAAGGATGGTAACACAAGAAAATACAGATGGCTACGACTTCCATGAGTGAGTCGAATGGTAACATGCTGAACCAACCAACAGTGTTACCCCTCCATTTACTCGTACGTCACTCAACCTGTCATTTCTGTATAAATAAAACTGCCGAAAGGTGACTGTATCGGCATGTTTCAGATAAGTTTCCGTAAAAAAAAGACATACATAATGATAGGAAGCAATCAGTGCTTTGTTGTCATCCAGATTATAAAGTAAAACTCGATAGTTCCACTGCATCAAAGTGGTCATTTTTATTTATGTGTAGGCGAATTGGGTGGAGAGCTTTTCTGTTTTTGATAACGTTTTTTTCTTTATTCCAGGAAAGTCTATCGGTCTCCAGATCCTGCTCTGGGTCGATTAGGAATGTCCCTGTCGTTAGAAGAAGAATCTAGCGACTGGGAGCATGAACGAATGATTGTTTTGCGTTTCTGGGACAGAGAAGATATATCCCAGGAAATTCCCGTACCTGAGACCAAAGAAAGTGGATTTGCTGGAATTAATGATAGGAACAGAAATGGGTGTTGGCGTTGATTCATCAACTTTCTTTACCATAGAGGTCAAAATACTTTTCATATGGTTTTAGAACGATTTTTTTAGAGGTACGGAGAGATCCGTGTGCACTCCCACTGTAGCAGTGAAACAAAGTGCAGCAGCACACGTCCAAGGTAAAGTGGTGGACAATAACTTTTGAACCTCAGTGTAAGTAAGGGTTTGAATCGTTTTCAAACACTGAATCTCTTTTTCCTCCAACGACTTAGAACAAGAGCAAAAGTGGGACAGGTGAGAACCATTACAATTAACGCAATGAAGTCTGTCTCACACTTATAGGCATTGTGGTCCTTGCCACCGTAACGAGCACGCGTCAAGGACATGATGTCTTTAAGTGACCATACTGCTGACATTGGAAACATTTGAGAGGATTCGGAATATATGGCCATACTTGCAATTTAGATAACCTATCTTGATGGTGGCAGGAGGACGCAGTGATGTAAATGTCAAAATTAGGACATTGGTCGGCATCATAATTCCATCTTTGCGAGTGAAGATATGCCTCACTGCATAAACGCCATGGGTGAAGAAATCAGTGAGGATCTCTGACTCGGGGGATGTTCTTCAAATTCCTCTCAACGATAACTCCTCGTAACGAATTCAAAATAGCATGGGGAGTAACTTCAATGAGTATATTCTCAATCACCTTCGAATGCAAGAAGGGTTCGCTATGTTTAGGAGTGGATGTTTCCAACAATATGTTACCAGAGTGAAGCTTTTTTACTGACTTACGAGAGCCAGCAAGTTTTTCTAGTCTCTTCTGAATAAAATGGGAGGCATTTGCCCTAAAGGTTTGTCTGAAAGAGAATGTAATATAAGAAAATGAGGTACAACTGTTACAGAGCTTGAATATTGCTGCTCAGAATCTTCAAGACGTGGTTCTTTAACTATGGACTGTTTCTTTTACCATTTTATATAAATTTTTTATTTGTGGGATCCATAATAAAGAAAGAATATTTTGGTGCCTACTGACCCCACCCATCATGGAGCCCTACAAGGGGACGCCTTATAGTGCCAAACAAGACCATGTAATAATGCCAGGGTTTCGTGAGCACGATACCCAAACACCAGCATCGGATACAATGTCCACAACACTTTTGGAGAACATCCAATACTGGTACCTGGTTGGCCCTAGCCCAAGTGACACTGCTGGGCCAACCCTATTACATACCACAGAATCACTTATACTCACGTGACCTGTAAGGATTCAAATTGTCACCATATTGAGTGTTAGTAAAGATTTCTACAAGATAGTATATTTTGGAGGTTTCTCTACCTCAAAATGACATAAGGAAAATTGTCGTTTTCATACGTAAATCTCGGATTATGGGATACTGCACCAAATAGGGTTTGATTTAGTAGTACTATATATAAGCTCATGTCCGCCTTTGTGATATTAAAACATCATTCCTACCTGCTCTGGCAACCAGGAAGTTTAATAAAAACACGATCACATATAATGTGAATGAATATCGTGTTTTAAATTGTTTACTAGGTTTGCTTCTATTTTTCTTGTCTCAGTTCTTTTTTATATTTTTATAAAACATTTCATCTCGCTATTCTACAGCTTATTGAAATTGCTAATAAAATAATTATAGAACACCACAGTAACAGAAAAACAAATCATGTACATGTGGTATGACTTACTTTGAACCTGGATCCTACTAACTAGTATAATTCGTATATGAGGTGTTGTTGATGTAAGATCTCACAGTCAAGATACGTTAGCGTTACTTTTTCTGATTCGGTGTTTCTATAATATGTTTATTATAAAATATGTAAATAATTTTGCTAGCATAAAAGGAGAGATGTGGGTATTTTTGATAATCGCCAAGTGTACTCTAACGGTCAATTAAATACTAAATAACAATATAACAAAACCTCATATTTTTTATTTGCAACTGATCAAGACAGATACTTTTAGAATTCAGGCATATCTGTCTGTAATTCTAAAGTACTAACTACTTGAAAGGCAGGCAATCAGCAGCATCCGATCTCACAAATACTTCATTCAGCTTTGACTCCATTCATTGTGTTGACTGTCATTCCTATAACACACACAAAGAGCATTCATCACTATTACACTTATATTCCTGGATTATTAATAGAATTATCCAATTTTTATATGTGTTGTAAACCGTCCATGACTGTGAAAAGTGTGCGAACTTTACGAAACTGGACAATAATTATAGAAAACAATAGAAAGAGTAGATTACGTTTCGACTAATTAGAATACTACAATCCCTGGCTGTTCACACATCCGTAAGTGATGACATGATAAACCTCTGTTGATCCTAACAAGGCCTATATATTCTCACAGTTACCGACTAGCGTGCACAAAAGGTTAGTTTTGAAACTAAAAGTCACTAATTGTGTAACTCCTCACAAAACGACTAGCTTAATTCTACACTGCTGTGAACAAATGAATTTATTGCAAAACTGATAAGATACCAGTCACTAATAGTTTTAGATATGTCGCATCGAACGATGTCTGCAGCATGACATACCTTAGGTATACCGTTATAGTCTTCTGAAACTGACTACTAGTATACGAAGCCGATTCAGCTCAAGAACTGGACTGACGATGAATGGAAGTCGTGTTCATGTAGTTAGAAAGCCAGAACCTAATGTTAAGCTAGTGTTGGAGATTCCCACACTATTGTATTCTGTAACCGAAAAGCTAGAATGTTCTTGTGAACGTTGCAGTACTCTTTAAAGAATCTGATTGCAGGTGTACGGACACTTCTGTTGCACACTGGTCAAACACTAACTCAAAACATGATAGATGGTGCTTTAAGTTTTTAGTTATAAGAATCTGAGTTAATAACGTTGAAGTTTATAAACTTTGCTCAAAAATACTTTGTAACATCTTACATCTTTCTATAACTGAATAATCACTTAACTCTGAATCCACTTCTATCTATATAATCACACACAAAAGCTTCTTCAGTATAACTCCTATTTATCCGTAATTGAATAATAAAGTTATAGCTTCTTCAACATATCATACATTTTCATATAACTACACAATAGATAAAAAATTTGTTTAAAACATAAAGTAGGTTTATTCTTCAGTTATTAAAATTAACTAATTCACCTATTTTATATACAATTAGCATAAAACATCTACGGCCTTTCAAGGACTCTTCATGATTCACAGAGGACCCAATTTATTACTTAAACTCCTTCATTACATCAAATTACTTTTATATCTGTAGATACAGTACATAAGAAAACAAAACCGTTTGGACAGCCATTTGTGTTATCTGTGCACGTAAGTCAAGTTTGGTTTCGCTGGCTTCTGAGTGGGTGTATAAGCACAGTTTCTAACATGGCGCACTCAGGATCCGGGAAGGAGGACAAATAAAAAAATACATGCCAGATTTACGTAGAGTGACCCTCGAAACTTACTCTTAAATCTATTCAGTTCGTGTTATTACCCTCTCATTCCCTCGAGAACTAATAAATGTTTGGTAACTAGACGTTATCACATAAAAAAATGTAATAGTTGGAAACAGTTAAAAAATTCAGTTTGTAACTAAGATGACAAAACAATGAAATTCTACATATTTTGTTTCTCTTTTGTTTGTAGTAAGTAAAATTCTACTAAATGGCTAAATGTGCTGTGCCCACCACATATATCGAAAACCGGAGTTTTTGCGTTGTAATGTTTTAGATGGCCCAATATGGCCAAGCGTGTTAAGGCGTTCGACTCGTAATCCGAGAGTCGCGGGTTCGAATCCCGGTCGCACCAAACATGCTCGCCCTTTCAGCCGTGGGAGCTTTATAATTGACGATTAATCCCACTATTCGTTGGTAAAAGAGTAGCCCAAGAGTTGGCGGTGGGTAGTGATGACTAGCTGCCTTTCCTCTAGTTTACACTGCTAAATTAGGGTCGGCTAGCTCAAATAGCTTTCGAGTAGCTTTGCGCGAAATTCAAACCAAACAAATGTAACGTTTCAGATTTACCGCTGAGCCACTAGAAGGGTATAAAATATATTAGTTGTGGTAAGCCAAGCATATCTTGAACATGTTGCCGAAACTAAAGTTTGAAAACCTTTTTTTGGTTACCTGATAACCTGATGTAGATCTGTAGTTTTCAACTCTATGTAACAGGTTTTTAAGGTTTTACCTTCAACCAGTCAAGAAAGAATGCCAAATCACGTGACAGAAGCATTCTTCTTGTTCCAATATGGCCAACACAAGTAGTAAAACATTTTGTGAGAACATTTTGTATGATATGCTAGAAGATTTATAAAACGCCAAAATCTGTGTCTTAATAATGAAATATTCTTAACAAATAATTCAGCTTTATTTTACAACAAAAATAAATCAAACTTTAGCCACCAGGTTTAACTGTCAATTTGTTTTTCGTCTGAGACGTTATCTCACGGATGTTAAAGAAGACTCTACCAATAAGATTCATAATGTTAATTAGGCAAGACAGATGATTGATCACTTAATATGTTATTGGGAAATAAAACCTTTATTAAACTATAATATAGATTTTATAGGTAGACCCACTGAACGTAGTGGTGGAATTGTTGTATATACAAGCTCTGACCTAAAGTATAAATCTAATTTTAATTGTATTATTATCACTTATCACATTCAATTATGTACATTTACTATAGAATAATTTCATACCGTTATTTATATTTATTATTCATCTTCTGATAAATATAACGATTTTGTCGTCGTTTTGGAATCACTTGTTGATAAATCAATTATGATAACTCTGAATTCTCTTTAATTGATGTAAAATATTTTCTCAACCTAAACAAGCCATTTTTGCATATATGATTAAAATATGATTTTTTCCAGTTCATTTGGTTAGTAGGGGCTGCTGTATCAACACTTGATAATGCTTTTATAAATTGTTGAGATGTTTCAGTTAATTATGTGTTAATACTGTCATTTTCTCTATAATTAATTTCATCTACGTTCATTACAAGACAATAAAATACTTGTTAATGGTAAAGGTGAAAAATTTTAACCTTGCTTCTAAGTTACGCTAATTATAAGTGGAGAACCAATTGTTGATTCAGATTTTTCCTTTTTTTGTAGAGCATCATTGTAAACTTCGTAATACGTTTTCTACTTGTTGGAACTATTAAATTGGATGGTGGCAATTATTCTTGTTGGATGAACCTAAATTTATTACCTATGGTTAGAAGTAAGCAAAGACTATCATCCCTTTGAAACATGCAGGTAATCTTTAGACATACAATTAATAGTTAGAACTAAAGGTGCTTCTTCAGCATCAAGTACTTACTTGAACAGACGCTTTCAAGATAATAACTTTTTACATGTGAGGAACCACAAATAAAAAAACACTTGTAAATAAACACGGTAATGTGGATATAATACGTATTTATAACACAGGTTCTTGTGTTACTGATCCTGTTGGTGTTGTTCATATTTTAATGATTGTTTTACCAGGCAGAGTGTTACTCCTACTAAACAAATTTAAGGAATACGGACCTTTAACTATTTATCAGGCCTATGTTCACCACTTCATTTGTATTACAAGAGATATTATAAGACTTATCATTGAAATAAATGTGTTAACCTCTTCTAAGAATAGATCATATTGGTTTCGTTTTAGAACACCACATGTTACTGAAGGTATAGCGACGTGCGTGGATTTACTCCATAGTAGAAAATATAACGACTTATCTAAACTGATTATGAAATTTATAAACAAGGATATTGCAAGAATATCTAATCTGCAACGTGTAAAATTATCTTATAAAAATAACAGTTTAACTACTCAGTCTCTGTCTGTTTGTTGTTAAACACATAACTAGCGAATGGGCTCTTTGTGCTACGGCCGCCAAAGGTGTCGAAACCCACATTTTAGTGACACCTTTGGCCTGGCATGGCCAAGCGCGTAAGGCGTGTGACTCGTAATCCGAGGGTCGCGGGTTCGCGCCCGCGTCGCGCTAAACATGCTCGCCCTCCCAGCCGTGGGGGTGTATAATGTGACGGTCAATCCCACTATTCGTTGGTAAAAGAGTAGCCCAAGAGTTGGCGGTGGGTGGTGATGACTAGCTGCCTTCCCTCTAGTCTTACACTGCTAAATTAGGGACGGCTAGCACAGATAGCCCTCGAGTAGCTTTGTGCGAAATTCCAAAACAAACAAACAAGTGACACCTTTTGCTGAGCCAGTAGGAAGCACATTTGTCATTAAAGCTATACTTTTACATTTCCTGGTACATATTGAAGGATTGAAGATAAAATAAACATAAGACAAACTGTAAAAAGTTGTGTTACAAACAAAACTTGACATTGTATAAAACTTTTGCAAGTTTTTGTTTTCTAGGTTCTAGAAGAATTAAGAACAAAGACGCTCAAGACTTACACTATTAGATTATTAATGTTAATAATAAGAACAGGTTATGTAAGTCAGTACTCTGTTAGACTTACACTATTAGTATAATATTATTGTTAATAATAAGGACAGGTTATGTAAATCTGTACTCTGTTAGACTTGCACTATTATTATAATATTAAATAACATCGCAGTTGTGTTTTCTAATATTTAATGTATCAGTTTGCAGCCATACCATCTCCTTATACAAATAAATTTTAAAAAGTTTTAAGTTGTTTTGACTTAATTAATCGTTTTGTTTACCGAAAAACTACAGAGAGGTCTATCCGGCGTTGTATCCGCCAAAGTACTGTACCCATGTTCAAGACATATGGACGAGATATTGTGCTTTGATTCGTTTGTTTTGAATTTCGTGGAAAGCTACATGAGGATTACCTGCGCTAGGTGTTCTTAATTTAGCATTGTAAGACCAGAGGGAAGACAACTAGGCATCACCACCTGCCGCTAACTCTCTGGCTACTCTTTTACCAACAGGATTGCTTGTTACATTATAATGTCTCACGGCTAAGAGAGCGAGAATATTTGGTGTGATGGGGATTCGAACCTGCGATCCTCACATTACGTGTCAAGTGCCCTAACCACTAGGCCATACTGGGCCTACCCTCTTTTGATTTGCCTATTTTCATTTTGGAGTTACAACTGCGCAGTTTGACGATGTGAAATACAATAATGAGCCAGCAAAGTTTTAGATGCAAAAAATCGATAGATGTATTAAATATGTCGTATATAATTTTATTTAGGTAACTCAAGAAACTGTTATGAACTCTAATAAAATTTCTTTAGTAAGTGTGAAGCCCCAGACATTTGTCCATTCGGTAGAAGTGATAGCTAATGTTCACTGCCGAGGTCATGGTCGGAGTTACGGCAGAGCTTGGTCTGTCCACTACCGTTCACAAATCAACAGGTGTGGGGAGGCGGGCTCTACATATATGTATATATGTGAGCAAGTTTATCCTGCTAAATTCTTTCACATCTAACTTCAGGTTATTCGATGTGTTTACTCTCCCAACGGTGTAAGGTGCTCTACATCCATTTATAACAAAAGTAAACCGATATGGCTGTACTAAGTGTCGACTATACTCTGCTTATCCTGTTTATAACTTAATTCATCTTGTTTTAGATGTGTTTGGTTGGTTTAATTTACATTATGCTCACTTTGTCGTGTGTCACTTTCCAATACCTGAAAAAAATATGTTCGTACATTACTTACAAGTGTTCAGTATTTCTGTATCAATATAATTAATACCTGGTAAGTGGCAATACATTCTCTGGTAAACAAATGCTTACCACAATGTATGTTTGATCTAACTCACCAGTTTACGAACAAAAGAAAGGATTACTGCTCCAATCCTTGAACAAAGAATAGAAGTGCTAACCCCATAGTTCAAATATCAGTGGAGAACACTTCTCTTCAATAAACAAAACTGATATCAATGGCTAAGAACGTTTTCCTATCACAGCGAGTGAAATCTTTGTCGCCATCGTATCTGTACAGGAAAATATTAAAAACGAGAAAAGAGACATAAATAACAAGATAGCCATTAAATTACACTGATAAGTTAAATACATATACGACATCTTAAAACTTCCCTTGCATAATGAAGTTTGTGGCTCTTACAAAGTTACTACAGGAAGGTAAACTAAATACACATTCATATATGACTAAATGCTTTACTTTTAAGTTAACACTCGTTTGAAATGCTTGCTTGTTACACGTAACATGTAGTTGGAAACATTAAAACTCTGGTAACAATAATGATTTATGATTTTCATAAAAACAAAGGATTTTCAAGAAATTTTACACAAACGTTCCGGAACAACTATTACCAGAACACAGGAAGCACAGGTAATTGCGAAAGATAATATAAACATCGAATATCAAACCATAGTATAGAAACAAGATATCAAAAAAATATTAGTAGTAAAAATATTTTGTTACTAAAACAATTATTACACTTTCTTTAGTTATCACCAAAGATCGTGTAAAACGTGTTTGCGTTTTATTTGATGACGTATAAACACCGGTTCTCAATTTGTTGTTTTTTTTTGTGGGAGTTAGTTTCACTCTTTATCCAAAATATACACATACGTACAAAACGATATATACAGATTTGACATATAATCAATGTATTTTTTAAAATTTCTTCAACCAATTTTGTATACTGAATAAACGTACAAAATTGGGCTGACGAGTGTATTTTAAGCAAAGCCACATTGGAATATCTGCTGTGTCTTCCGCAGGATTCTAATACCCAATTTTAATATTGTAAATGAATAGATTTATAGATGTCGCACCAGCCGTAGGAGCGTTATAATGTCGCGACAATTCGTTTGTAAAAGGAATAGTCTAATACTTGACAGTGGGTGGCGATGACTAGTTGCCTTCCCTATAGTGTTACACTGCTCAATTAGGGACGGCTAGTGCAGGTAACCCTAGTGTAGTTTTGTGCGAAATTAAAAGAACAACAACACACACACAGTAGAAGACACTGAACTCAGGGAAGAATTAATATTTAAGAGAAAGAGAGCCTAAATTCTGACAATAAATATTTACAAGTCCTCTCTCATTTGTTAGATTTATAAGATGTTAAAATTATTTTCAGATACAAGAAAAAGAAAAACATCTAGAATATTAAATATATTACTTACTGCAGAAACATAATTCGGAAATGAAAATGAAAAAAAAACAACAATTCTACTTAGAAAAACAAACACTCGCGTTTTGTATGCCGGTTACAACCATCGCTGAATAAAACCGAGTAATGTAAAAAAATGACAACTTCGGAACAGCTGCGCCTACGTAGCTCAAGATAACAGACAGACACAGGAAGCACACAAAATGTTGTTGCTGTCAGTAGATTCATTAGAAGATTCACAAAGAATAGGAATTATAGTTAACTGTGTAAGGTAAGGTCACCCTTAAACATCACCGAACAGCAATGTGGACTTGAACTTCTGCTGCAGAATTAATCCTATGATCGAGATGCAGGACGTTAAACTATGTGAATGTTTCGCGCATTATCCTACATCTGTACTTCTTTATTCCATCCAACTTGTTTAGGGGCTAGAACAATCTTGAAAACAAAAAACACGTTTATAATGGAATTCATGGTATGTGATACAGTTGATGAAAATTGATTATGATACATCTTAAAGAGAGATGAGAACAATTCCGTTCTTCAAGGTCAGTTGTATCACTTATTATGTCATACAAGTCATTACAAATTCCTATAGATCAATGACATTGTAGTTCCACTGCTAACGTGTTCTTTAAGGATTGAATATTCGAAGATTCATTGACACACCCAGTGACTGGATGAAGTTGACATAACATCAACTGAAAACTATTAGTGAAATTACATTTATATTGGACTGTGCTTTATCTTATATCCACCATCCAATAATAATATTGCTTACGTAAGCTTTCCAACATTTTCCTCTCACCTCACTCCTGCTGTTCATTGGTTACGAGCATATTAAGATACACGTTTGGCATCATTACCTTTCATCCGTTGCCTTCCTGAGAAATATAACTGAAACAGAAATTCGAGTGCTTCCTGAATAGATACTTCGTGCTACATAACATCAAATCTTGTTGTCAGGACGAACATAGATAGTGAAAACGATGATAAGAACATTAAATGATTGCTTCAATGGCGGCTCCTAACATATTTTTTGCAAAATAGTACAGAGGTATCCAAACCTTTCTGGACAAGAGCGAGAAGGTAGATCTTATAAAGCTTCGCGAACCGGAGGTATCGTGTTAAAATGAAGTAGGGATGTAAACACGATCAGAATACATCATCACTAATTTATTTCTCACAGCAGCACATATTGAAAATACCTACAATGTACAACAGTCTTTTTTATCATTGGTGAAAAGCATGAAACTAATGTTTTTCTGACAAACTTACACTTAATTGAGGTTAAAAATTAGCTTTCTATCATCAAAAGTAATTACAAATGCTCATCAGATAAGGTTGATTTTAACTATATATCACGTACTTCATCTTTGAAAATGTATTACACGTATCACAAAAATAGGTTGTGTCAAAAACTAAAAAGAATCCAGCAGCAAAGAGTTTTAAATGAACATTGATCACTTGGAAAGCATTTATAGAACTCTGTCTGTTTCCCTTCTTTGTATTTGTTTTTCATCATGTCGTTAGATTGTAGATCAGTCACTTCAGGTGGCAGTTCATCAATAACACAATCAAGTGAGTTTGTAACTCTTCATTTCTGTTACACTCGCATCAAGGTCAGAAAAATGCTCCTTGAACTGTAGTTTTAGGTTACAAAATATCTGTGGCAAACTTGATATCTGTGGCAAACTTGCATTTGAATGGAGATCCTGCTTCTTGTTTGGACTTCTACAACATAGCAAATGTGTAAAGCAAGACCTCATCAACCGGGACTCAACAATAATTAGTTTTTACCGAAATGCTTTCATCTCGGTGTAAATATCACAGAGAAGCGCGGTTTCGCCTTGTAATTGAAGATGGAATTCATTCAGATACATGGTCAAGCCTTCAGAGAAAACCAATTTACAAACAGTAATAGCTGATTGCTATTCTTTTGCTTTAAGAAAATTCCAATCTCATTTCTAAGATCAAAAAATCACAACATGACTTTCCAAAAGTTAAGTGTGGTGGGGCGATTGGGATAAGATGCTTCTATTTCCACCAGAAATCCACGCAAATGACGATAGTTGAATCCAAGAAAGAGAATGAAATTCACTGTTGAATCTACTTGTTCCATGACACGTAACAGATTCAAATATTTTACATAAAGTGCCTGCTGATGAACAGTGCAGTAAAGAACAATGTGTTTGGAACAACCCACACTTCAACAGCTTTGTAAAATTACCCAATTAAACCTTTTCTTGCACCACACATATATTTGCCATCATTTGCTGTAACACACTTCAATATTCCAGGTTGTACTGAGCTAGTGATTTTTCGACCTCTTTGAAGATGTTCTCACCTGTGGTTGTTCCATGCATACAGTGCATGGAAGCTAATTCTTCAGTCACTTCAAAATTAATATTGACTCCGCGAATAAATAACAGCAGTTGTGAAGTGTCGGACACATCTTTGACTCATAAAGGGCAATGGAAGAGCACTTGAACTCTTTGGCCTTGTCTTTCAGCTAAGACACAATATTGCTTCCAATGTTCTCGACTCTAAGCGCAACCATATTTGCCGAAAGGCTAATAGCCTTAAATAAGTCTACTTTTTCTGGGCACATTTCTTCGGCTGTTTCAGTCATACATAATTTAATTAGCTCTCCATCGGTAAATGGTTTTTCTTGCTTGGCTAACAGGTATCCTACTCACAAACTTGCTCTTGTTACAGCTTCATTTTTGGCTTTCTTCCTCTTAAATAAAGATGTTGTGATGATAAGTTACGTTTAAAGGTTTCGAATTTTTCTGAATGTAGCTTTCCTGTGAAGCGAAAATAATTTGATGAGTGCTTGGTTTTGTAATGTCTATGAAACGGAATAGTCAGTTAAGAAACAGTTTTTAAATAAGTTGATACTTGATAAAAGAGACTATTATAAATCTTAATAACAAAACATAGATCAGATGTTTACTTATTTTTATATTTCATAGGTACAAAGATTTAGAACAAGCTTTATCTCTATACGTAAATCTATTGGAATTTTACAAACAAATCCACACAATGGCATGTAGTAATTAAAGAGTTTTAATAAATTTTTAACAATGCTCGATGTAAAACAGCAGAATAAAAAATTTCCAGTGTTATACTTAGTTATAGAAATTGGTAACTTTAGACGCATCTTTTCACATATGTATTAATATAAACAACAGGCAGACATAATTAATATTACATTGCACGTAGTATTTTGCTGTAATCATGTCATTGCGCCATTGTACACTGATGCAACTCAGAAATTGCATATCCACTTTTCTTCTGAAGCATAATTTGTGCACAAATGATCAAACTGGCGGACAATAGACCCTAAGGACGAGATGTAGACCAGAGAGAAAATAACCATTTAGTAGTACCTGCAATCACAAGGGCTTTTCCCAATTTCGGACTGAATAGCATGACTTCCTGCAAATATTATAGCTCAGTTTCAGCTCATAATACAAAATGGTATCACAACATTAATTTTGAGACTTCCCATCTGTAATTCAGCATATTTTCGATTGTTCTCTCCCTGACCAACTCAATTTGTAGTCATTTCGTTGTCCTGGAGGCCCGCGATGGCTAAGCGTGTTAAGGCGTTCGACTCGTAATCCGAGGGTTGCGGGTTCGATTCCTAGCCGTTCTAAACATGCTCGCCTTTTCAGTCGTGGGGGCGTTATAATGTGACGGTCAGTCCCACTATTTGTTGGAAAAAGAGTAGCCCAAGAGTTGGCACTGGGTGGTGATAACTAGCTGCCTTCACTACTAAATTAGGGACAGTTAGCGCAGATAGCTCTTGAAGTGCTTTGCGCGAAATTCAAAAACAAACAAACAAACAAACAATTCGTTGTCCTGGTGTCAATTTGATTTCGTAATTTGTGTTACTATTTTTTCCTATCTTTAGCCAGCCTCACTGATGGAAATTCCATATTCCTACAACTCTGCCACGAACCGATTTAGAGCTTGGTATAGATTTATAGATAAGTAGTAATCATTACAAAGATATCGTAGGCAAAATTTCATATTTTTTAATTTAAGATTTGTTGAACGATTTGCTCATTCTTTTTCTTTGCGTCTTGACAATCCGTTGTGCAAAGTAATTATCATTTTACGATGAAAAGTAACTTTATGCATCAGAAAATTGTAAAATTTAATATGCAAAATATTTATAACATTATCAAAAAGTTTTTAGAGAAAACTATTTTATCTGAGACTAACATTTTCAACACCTCTGAACGGGTTTGTTCGATTTGATCGACTTCGTAACCATTATAATTAGTTTGGAAATATATACAGGCTCTGCGTTTTTTCGTTCTAAAATTACTATACATTATAAAACAAAATTCAAACTTTAGCCTGATCCGCTTAAATCTCACCACATTAGACATATATATATATATTAAGTTATTTATCTTTCATCTGTACTCGATTAACAACAAAGTTACAAAAATTGCAATTAGGTGACGCACGTGAACCCTTGTTACTGTACCCTAGAACATAAATCTGCCTTTGCAAAGTGACCTATGTTGTCTTTTTTTTTTTAAATACAGTAAAATTTCTGTTACAATTGTGTTTACAAATGAGTTCATAAGATTCAATCATTTTTCTTAAAACACAGAACAGTAAATAAAGAAAGACAGAAAACAATTACCTCTTCTAGTTACAAACTAGAATTCCACTATTATCTATCAAGCTCAGTAACTAAGCTGCACTTTGAGCTAATAAAATACGACTTTTCACGCTCACCAATATTTTACATCGCAGCTTAGAACCTACCATGAAACAGAATATTTCTCAGAAGCTGTGAAAGCCAGTATGGGATATTTTGAGCATTCGATTGGTTATACATATGCCATTGAGTGAAGTAGGTGTAATAAGAAAGTTCTTTCAAAAATAGAAGTGGGTGGGGATACTTGTTAATTCAAAGAAAATAAAAGGAAAGAAGGTTCTTATCTTATATTCTATTTTTTCAATATCTGTCATTTAAGTTTATACGCTATAGGTTTGTATTCGGACATCAGAAACATCTTATTTGAATCAATACTGCATTCAACATACCATCTGACACATTTCTTTTTTTATATTTAATTTCAAATTAATGGTTAATACTAAAATTGGAAATAAAATCTACAATATGATAACAAGTTTATTAAATTACATTCATAAAATACTAATTAAATAAGATATTGAATGCGAGTTTACAACCACAATGACGTGGCCTTCTGCTTAGAAGAAGAACAGATATGTATGTAATCACATGTCATCGTGTGCTCTAATCCTTTATCCAAAAGATATGCATCATGTTAGCTCAGTTATACGTAGTGCATTGAAGAACAACATGTAACATGTTCTTGGGAAAGGTATTTTTTTTATATTTGTCATTCATTGTTTTGTGCATTGGCAGTGTGGTAGAAAATAGATTTTGTTTTCAGTGCCTCTTAAAGTTCCGCGGCTATTGATGATTCCCTCTTTTGTTTTTGGTATACACCATTATTTAGTTTTAAAACACGCTTCATATTCAGACCAATGGTTTAATTAAAGAACTAAACTGTAATTTGTTCTCTCCTTATCAATAAAAGTGTTAATACCCATACCAGCCGTTCTGAAATACATTTTTATTTCAAGTGGGTTTCTCATCATCATGAACAAAAATGAAACTATTTCTTTTGTCTCATTCATGAATGAGGGTTTTTATGGTTTCTCCAGTAAACGCTTTTATTCGAGTCTTGTATCTTAATTAAGTTTAAAACAAATTCTCCTCAGTAGTAAAGATATACATTTGTGGTCTTAAGCCAGTAAAAATGGCGTTTTGATACTCGTGGTGGACAGAGCACAGAGAGCCCATTTTGTACTCAACTAGAAACAAATCAATGTGGTAAAAGTTTCGTGTGTATATACATATATAACTAAATTTTATGTTGTGATATATTTTCCTGATATATTTAAGTTAAGATTAAACGATATTACAATCTAAATTTCGCCACTCAGTGGCTCAGCGGTATGTTTGTGGACTTACCATGCTAAAAACCGGGTTACGATACCCGTGGTGGGCAGAGCACAGATCGTTCCTTGTATAGCTTTGTGCTTAACTCAAAACAACAACAATCTAATTTAAAAAAAATCCCTTTTATGATTTTGATGAAAGAATTAATTAATTTATTAATAATTCATGAAAGCGCTGTCTGTGGGCAACGTAAACTACGTGTTTCGTTTTTTGGATCAATTTATTACATTGAATTTCATAAAAATGGATTTTATAAATGCAATCGTTATAAAATATATCTTAAGGTTGGGTCGTTACCAGCACATTGATAAAAAAAAATTATTTAAGACTTTAACAAGTGATGGGTGCAAATCATACATCTTAGTTTAGAACGACAAATACTTTTAATTTATAATTGGTCTTCACAATCAGAACGGTTCGTCGTGTTATACGTGATATAAAAGAACAAATCAAACATCTCAAGCTTTATATGTAGCCAAAACTAATTTTGAACTATTTATCATAAAAATGGCAAGCAATAAGTAGCACCCAGCGCTCAGAAAACTTTAAATATATATAGGGTTCGGTTGTCACTGTGATAAAGCCTTCCAGGTGTAAATACTGGTTGGCGAAGATCAAACCTTAGACTTTCTGATCCATACGTAAGTAAGAAAAACAACAAAAGGATAAACTTATAAGCATCAAATGAACAAATCTATAAATAACAAGAACGTATTTCTTCGAGCCTAATCTCATTCAGAACTAACATATTTTATACAATCAGGTCATGTTTTAACATTGTATAAGCTTAGTTATTTATGAACTGTTTTCCTCTTGCTATGCAACTAACGTTCATTGTAAAATAGATTTCGATTGGTGTACGAATAAATTAGTCAGACATTTATTAAACTGAAAATGAATGTAATAGTATTTGGTAAGTTATTTGTTTCCAATACAAACTTAAATAGGTTAGCGTTATAAAATTTCAGTCATTCTGGGCCTCCTTCCGGCCTAAACCAGAAGCCTTTGGTTTATTTGTTTTCAATTTTGCGCAAAAATACACGAGGGGCATCTGCGCTAGCATACCGTAATTTAGCAGCAATATACTAAAAGAAGGCATCAACACTATCTTCCGCCAGCTCTTGGGGTAGATTATCAAAGAATTGCGCAATTGACCAACAAATTGTAACACCCCAAAGACTGAAAGGACGAGCATGTTTGATTGGACGTTGGGTCGAACTTGTGACCTATACATTGCAAGGTGAGCGTCCTAACCACCTTGCCCTGCAAGGCTAAAGCTCTTAAAAAGGTCCATTAGCGTATGACAACTTGATTATACAATCTCTAATATAAAATTGTTACTTGAAAACATTAATTTTAGAAAAATTTAAAGAATAAAAAATATAGGCCTAATAGAGTTGTAAATAAATGGACGAATAGCTCAAAGCAGACTTTTATAATCTCTGAACTGGATAACTGGCTGGGTGCGAACTATGTAAATATATGTTTGGTAATTTTTGTAAGGCTTCACACAGATAAGAGAGTTGTAGTTTTTACAAAACACACAGTTTGTTAATATTCAAATATATTATTCCGTTTAAAAACTTCCTCTAACGAGCGAGAATACAAGAAAAATCTGAATATCATTAAGAATCTGAAAACTTTATTCATAAATTAACGAGCCATTCAGTGGCATAAAGGTACGTCTGCTGACTTGCAACGCTAGAATCCGGGTTTGGATACCCGTGATTAGCAGAATACATATAGCTTTTTGCTTAATTACAAACGGTCACAACAAATCAAATTGTGTTGGGATATATGAACCAATCGTATAAAGGTTAGTCCTAATATTACCGAAATGTTAATGACGGGATGAACACGTTACATCAGTTATTATATACTTTTACCTATCATAACGACCAGTTTTAAAAACTAATCCCAAACAAAATTCCCAATTAATTTCGTGCAAAATAGACAGGAAATACCGACACTATTCAGTGGGACTAATAGTAATATTGATGGTATTTTACATACATTATTTGTGTGTCTCGTATGTTGTAAGTGGTCCTATATTCAAAAAATTATCAATCCACAAGGAATTTGAACACAAATATCTAAGAAACACGTCTTTGAGAATTCAACAGAGTTTGTTTGGATCTCTTTAGTAATTTTAGTTTCATTGTGCTATAATGTCAGTGTATTGTGTACATCATCTCTCAGATTACATATCTTGTTCTCTTATGACTCAATTTCAACATTGTTAAAACACTTGTGTGTGTGTGTATGCAGGGTCCTCGAAAATTAAGAATAACAAATATTTTCATTCCTTAAATTATAAGATCGAATATTATGTTGTGTTCAAGCCTCCAAAGTGTATAATTCTTCTCGTCATTCATGGCATGCGCACGTTTTGCTGAAGTTAAGCGTCTCTTAAATGATGTCATTTCAGATCTATTGACAGACGACACAATGCTGCATTGTGGTGTGAGAGACTGAAAAGATTACCCCTCTGGCAGCCTTCGGTTCCCTTTTGGAAAAATTAATTACACATATACTTACATAACACTTTTTTTTCTGGCAAACAAATGAAACTTAGACTCAGGACGAAACGTTTATAAAGAGAATGTGATATAGATAGTTATCCCAGATTATATAGATTTCAGAAAAAGTTCAAACATCACGCTAAAGACCATAAAGAGTCACCGTTATAAAAAAGCAAACGAGTCAGTAATTTCAGGGTCAAAGGTCCTAGCAGCAAAAAACTTGCTGATGCAGTATTTAAACTAACGATATCAACTAGACAGTTCAGTCATAATATTTTGTTTTGTCTGTTGTTTACACTAACTTCACTGAATGATATATATCTAGTGTCAGGAATTGACCAACTTGAATATTAAAGGAAATACCTAACATCGTACTACAGTGTGGAATTTTAGTTTGAAACTTTGAAATCTCTTTGGAAAATGGTACGAAAAGAGAAAAGATGAGTCAAGTATTTTGTATATGTACACAGAAATGTACATATAAACGTATAGAAGTATAAAAAAAAACCTCCAATCTTCCCCCCAAAAAAACTATTTCCAAGTTTAAAAACGTACTTTGTTAATGGATAAACGAGTTTACAATCATGTTTATAACATGGGTTGAATTTCGGATAAAATATTTCAACGACATCACCTTTTGTCTCAATCAGCTATATGTTAGTGTGTCTGGTGTTTTGTACAAAACGAGTGTTTATCGAATTTCATCCATATCTTTACATAAACTTTTGATAAGTAGTACAGTTACATCTATATCGTTACATAAACTATATGATATGCAGTACAGTTACATCTATATTGTTACATAAACTATTTGATAAGTAGTACAGTTACATCTATATCGTTACATAAACTATTTGGTATGTAGTACAGTTACATCTATATCGTTACATAAACTATATGATATGTAGTACAGTTACATCTATATCGTTACATAAACTATTTGGTATGTAGTACAGTTACATCTATATCGTTACATAAACTATATGATATGTAGTACAGTTACAACTATATCGTTACATAAACTATTTGGTATGTAGTACAGTTACATCTGTATCGTTACATAAACTATTTGGTATGTAGTACAGTTACATCTATATCGTTACATAAACTATATGATATGTAGTACAGTTACATCTATATCGTTACATAAACTATTTAATAAGTAGTACAGTTACATCTATATCGTTACATAAACTATTTGGTATGTAGTACAGTTACATCTATATCGTTACATAAACTATATGATATGTAGTACAGTTACATCTATATCGTTACATAAACTATTTGGTATGTAGTACAGTTACATCCATATCGTTACATAAACTATATGATATGTAGTACAGTTACATCTATATCGTTACATAAACTATTTGGTATGTAGTACAGTTACATCTGTATCGTTACATAAACTATATGATATGAAGCACAGTTACATCTATATCGTTACATAAACTATTTGATAAGTAGTACAGTTACATCTATATCGTTACATAAACTATTTGATAAGTAGTACAGTTACATCTATATCGTTACATAAACTATTTGATAAGTAGTACAGTTACATCTCTGTCGTTACATAAACTATTTGATAAGTAGTACAGTTACATCTATATCGTTACATAAACTATTTGATAAGTAGTACAATTACATCTATATCGTTAGATAAACTATTTGATAAGTAGTACAGTTACATCTATATCGTTACATAAACTATTTGATATGTAGTACAGTTACATCTATATCGTTACATAAACTATTTGATATGTAGTACAGTGACATCTATATCGTTACATAAACTATTTGATATGTAGTACAGTTACATCTATATCGTTACATAAACTATTTGATATGTAGTACAGTTACATCTATATCGTCACATAAACTACATGATATGTAGTACAGTTACATCTATATCGTTACATAAGCTATTAGATATGTAGTACAGTTAATCTACATTGTTACATAAACTATATGATATGTAGTACAGTGACATCTATATCGTTACAAAAACTATTTGATAAGTAGTACAGTTACATCTCTATCGTTACATAAACTATTTGATAAGTAGTACAGTTACATCTATATCGTTACATAAACTATATGATATGTAGTACAGTGACATCTATATCGTTACATAAACTATTTGATAAGTAGTACAGTTACATCTCTATCGTTACATAAACTATTTGATAAGTAGTACAGTTACATCTATATCGTTACATAAACTATATGATATGCAGTACAGTTACATCTATATTGTTACATAAACTATTTAATAAGTAGTACAGTTACATAAACTATTTGATAAGTAGTACAGTTACATCTATATCGTTACATAAACTATATGATATGTAGTACAGTGACATCTATATCGTTACATAAACTATTTGATATGTAGTACAGTTACATCTATATCGTTACATAAACTATATGATATGCAGTACAGTTACATCTATATCGTTACATAAACTATATGATATGCAGTACAGTTACATCTATATTGTTACGTAAACTATTTGATAAGTAGTACAGTTACAAAGGAAAACATAGTTTATAAATTTTTATTTTATCATTGCTGCTTTTATTTTATTTCATGTTTTTATTACTTTAAAACAAACAAACCTGATTTATAAGAAAATTCGTTTCCTCTACTATAGCTTTGTTAAAATGTGTAGCAAACAAACTATCAAGAAATAAAACTAAAATCGCTGTAACAAAAAGAGAAATGTCAATAAACGGTGTCAGTATAACAAAATTGTAGTGCTGATCCCGGAATTCGTTTCAAGAAGTGAACAGAGTGAAGATAGGTGATTGTGTAGCGTTCTGTTAAAGGATAGAGAGAGAGAAAAGGAATGACGTTAATCAGAACGAAAGAAAAGCTGTTTATTAATACATTAAGATTTCGTTTTCTCTAAACGACGATATTTCTGTTTTCAGTTTTTATTTGTATGTAGGAACAATCATTTGCCATTAATATAATTTACAATGATTTTTTTTCTCCGTTTGTTACTTATTGAATTTCCCCTAAAGCTGCTCAGGGGCTGTGCTTTCATGCCTTCCTAATTTCGAAACGATAGAATGAAGGGGGAATAAAAGCCAGTTAACACCACTCCATGAGCTACTCTAACTCAATAATGTTACTTGACAGTCACTTTTTTTAACGCACCTACCGCTGCATAAATACGTGGTATAATGTTTTTCCCGTTAAATTCGCTGACCGAACGACGGGTGTTGCCATTGCTGTTACAAAGGATATTAAAGAATCGAATAATACGACTTCTAGAGAGTGCTTGGTATCAATGTGGTAATTATAATAAAGAATGAAATAATGACAAAGGTTTGCGTCGATTTTTGGCAGTAAGTGCAATAACATTCACTGATGTTTTTCCACTACCATATATGATGGGGTTTCTGGATACGTAGAAAGTAGAAATATGCACAGTCAGTGGGACTCGATTCATGGAACCTCGGATCTATGGTCCGGTATACAATATATATTTTTAAACTTATTAACATAATTCCTTTTTCCTCTGAGTACCTGCTAAATAAATATTTTAAACGTCACAATAGACTATTTTCTATTAAGATATAAGTCAATAAAACAGTTTTAATATACTGTTAAACACAAGTTAATATAGGTTTTATTCCTCTATTTTCACACAGCTACTGTTTGTTGAAGCTCAGTCTCTTCAACTGGACCTTCTGTATGATATTTGACTAATCTGTAAGAAAAGGTTTGAATACAAAATTGTCATTTATTAAAATGAAACAGAAATGGCAAGATTCTGTAATTGCGTTTAAGCACATTTTCAAGCATATTCCCTGGTTATAATTCAAATACAGGATAGATGGCGCTTTAACACTTAAATGGAAGGTTCGAAAGTTAACGTGCGTGTTATATTTGCTCTTAAATACCCAACAGCATTCTGAATATTTCTATAAGTAAAAAGTCACATATTTTTAAAACAGTTTAAATCTGTCTTTACTTGAATAATAATAAGCCAAGACTTCTTTGAAAGAACTATCATCTTTCTGCGACTGAATAATACAGTCACAATTTGTTTTAAATACTTTGCATTTACATACAATTGTACAATAATTAAAAACCTTCTTCAAAACATAAGAGATTTATTATTAATTTTTAAGGTAAACTCACACCTATGTTAGATATAATTAGCACAAAATATCTGTGGAGTTTATTATGACCCTTCATGATTCACAGATATCCCAACGTGTCAATTAAGCTTCTCTATGATATCTAATTATTTTATATTTAACCATAAGTAGGGTTAGTATAAAAAAAACAACACACTAAACCCTTTTGGTATCAAACCGTGGCATTGGTATCAGTGTACGTAAGGTATGTTTAGTTTCAATAGCTTCTGAGTGAGAATATGAACACAGTTTGAAACTTCATGAACACAGGATCTGGGGGAAGAGGGAGGGAGAGAAGAAAATGATACGAGATTCTGGTTAGTGCGTTACTTAAAACTCTATCCATTGTGTTTGGGTAATCTTCATGGCACTTTGTAACCCCTCCCATTGGTTTGTTTTTATTTTAGTTTCGCACAAAGCTACTCGAGGGCTATCTGTGCTACCCGTCCCTAATTTAGCGGTGTAAGACTAGAGGGAAGGCAGCTAGTCATCACCATCCACTGCCTGTTAAAATACACGACATTGTCTAACTTGCATTTACAAGGACTCAGTATCAAATCAGTATCAATATCTTAGAAGCAATAGAAATAGCAAAGGAACATTTGATACTGATAATCCTATATTTAATTGGAATAATTATGATTTTTTGTTTGTTCAAAACCAAATAATTACCCCTTACCAAAGCTTACTTTACTAGCATTAAATATACTATAAATATTTACACATTCAATATGAAATGCGTAATTTTATTTTTCGCTCATAATATTGTGATAAGTGATAATTTACCAGTGATCTATTTGAAGGGATATGCACGATGAAATAAAGCAAAGTGGTAATGAAACACGAAATGTATTACATTCATAACCATGGTCCTGATAATGGAAAGTAAGTAGTTTAAAATCCTCAGTATTAAATATATAAAGTAGTTTAAAATCCCTTTCTAATCAATTAAGTATGTAGTTTAAACTCATTATGTAACAAATAAAGTAAGTAGTTTAAAATCCCTTTATAATAAATAAAGTAAGTAGTTTAAAATCAATATGTAACAAATAAAGTAAGTAGTTTAAAATCCCTTTATAATAAATAAAGTAAGTAGTTTAAAATCAATATGTAACAAATAAAGTAATTAATTTAAAATTATTTCTGTCATAAATAAAATAAGTAGCTTAATATCCCTTCAGTAATAAGGTAACTAGTTTAAAATCCCTCTGTAATAAATAATGTATGTAGTTTAAAATCCTTCTATAATAAAGAAATAAAGTAGTTTAAAACCACTTTCTAATAATTAAAGTAAGTAGTTTAAAATTCTTTCTGTAATAAATCAACTAAGTAGTTAAACTATTTTTTCAGAATAAAGTAAATAGTTTAAAATTATTAATTTTGTAATAAATAAAGTAAGAAGTTGAAAATCCCTTCTGCAATAAATAAAGTAAGTAGTTCAAAATCATTAAGTAATAAATAAAATAGAAGTTTAATATCCCTGCTGTAATAAATAAAGTGAGTAGTTTAAAATTATTAATTTTGTAATAAATAAAATAGTTTAAAATACCCTCTGTAATAAATAAAGTAAGTAGTTTAAAATTATTCCTATAATAAATAAAATAAGAAGTTTAACACCCTTTTCGTAATAAATAAATGAAGTTGTTTATTTTTCTGTAATCAATAAAGTAAATAGTTTAGAATCATTATTTAACAAATAAACAGAGTAGTTTAAAATCAGTATTTAATAAATAAAGTGAGTTGTTTAAAATTATTAGTTTTGTAATAAACGAAGTAGTTTAAAATTCCTTTGTAATAAATAAAGTAGATTAAAATCATTATGTAACAAATAAAGCAGTTAGTTTAAAATTATTTCTGTAATAAATAAAATAAGTAGTTTAGTATCCCTTCTGTAGTAAATTAAGCAGTTTAAAATCCCTTTGTAATAAATAAAGTAGTTTAAAATCTCTTTGTAATAAATAAAGTAGTTTAAAATCTCTCTATAATAAATAAAGTAAGTAGTTTAAATTCCTTTATAATAAATAAAGTAAATAGTTTAAAATTTCTTCTGTAATAAATAAAGTAAGTAGTTTAAAATCATTATGTAATAAATAAAGGAACTAGTTTAATATTCTTTCTGTAATAAATAAAGTGAGTTGTTTAATTTTTTCTGTAATAAATAAAGTAAATCGTTTAAAATCATTATTTAATAAAGTTAGAAGTTTCAAATTATTAATTTTGTAACAAATAAAGTTGTTTAATGTCCCTTCATAATAAACAGACTAAGTAGTTTAAAATCCCTTTGTAAAAATAAAGTAAATAGTTTAAAATTCCTTCTGTAATAAAGTAACTAGTTTAAAATTATTTCTGTAATAAATAAAGTAGTTTGAAACCCCTCTGTAATAAATAAAGTAGGTGGTTTAAAATCATTATGCAATAAATAAAATAAGTTGTTTAAAATCATTAAGTAATAAATAAAGTATGTGGTTTAAAATTCTTTATGTAATAAATAAAGTAAATATTTTAATTTTTTTCCGTAATAACTGAAGTAAATAGTTTGAAATCATTATGTTACAAATAAAGTAATTAGTTTAAAATTATTTCTGCAATAAATAAGTCGTTTAATATCCCTTCTGTAATAAAGTAAGTAGTTTAAAATTTCTGCTTTAAATAAATAAAGTATTTTAAATTCACTTTATTTATTACAAAGTAAATAGTTTAAAATTCCTTCTGTAAAAAATTAAGTCGTTTAAAATTATTTCTATAATAAATAAAGTAAGTAGTTTAAAATCATTATGTTATAAATAAAGTAGGTAGTTTAACATTCCTCAGTAGCAAATATATAATGTAATTGAAAATCATTATGTAACAAACAAAGTAACTAGTTTAAAAATATATCTGTAATAAATAATGTAAGTAGTTTAATATCCCTTCTGTAATAACGTAAGTAGTTTAAAATCCCTTTGTAATAAATAAAGTATGAAACTGTATGCAGAATAGAAAATTAAGGTTAAAAAGTGTTTCACCTCAGTAACGTATAGGTGAAGTTATCTAACCTAATGTCACAGTAAAATATCATTTTAAAGGAACTGTTTAACATTCTATTAAATCATGATATGTGAATAAAAAAAATTGTGGTTTCAAATGTTTTGTGAATTATTGCGGAAAACTGAACTGTGTTTGCAAGTTCTTAATCGAAACAATTACCAGCACTAACCCATTTCTACGCATTGAAACTGAAACATTATAAAGACCCACAGTGACACAACGGTTGTCTGCGGACTCACATCGCTAGAAACCGGGTTTCGATACCCGTGGTGGGCAGAGCACAGATAGCTTTGTTCTTAATTCCAAACAAGGACTCACACCGCTAGAAACCGGGTTTCGATACCCGTGGTGGGCAGAGCACAGATAGCTTTGTTCTTAATTCCAAACAAGGACTCACACCGCTAGAAACCGGGTTTCGATACCCGTGGTGGGCAGAGCACAAATAGCTTTGTTCTTAATTCCAAACAAACATTATAAAGAACCTCCTCATCACCACCCACTAAAAAAGTCCTTAAAGTAACTCATTTATGTAACGTTTTTAATTTAAGAAAGGGACTGAAACCATCAACTACCTCTTGTAAATTTTTTTTACTCAGTGACATAACCTCCTTCCCCCATCGACATCCTGTTGCTAAGCAATAATTTACAGGCTCGTGACACCAAAAACCAGGTTTTTTTACCCGTGGTGGGCATGACACAGGTAGCCCATTGTGTGTCTTTGTGCTTATCAACGACCAAACCATACTAGGAAATACTGTTAAAATATTAGTACTGATTTATTTTAGGAATAACCACAATAAAGATGCTGTGAAAAAAAACATTTTTATTATTTTATACTCTTTTATTTAATGTTAAAGCCTACATTCTTTATAGAAAAAAAGAGATAATAAAGAAATAAAGAGTTATATTTGAACTTACATCCAGCCGTCGTACACATACAGCATAGCTCGGATGTTACATTCCAGCCTGAAACATCACATGAAGTTAACATTCAAAGTTTATAATATGAACATACAAAACAAAAATGTAATATTTTAACGCAGTTTAAAGGCAGAAATAAAAATAGTTCTATGTACAGCAAAATTCCACGTCTAAATATCACTTTAAAGCCAATTTTTGCTTGTTTAATACAATAAAAATGCAATATATTTAAAGCCTTTAAAATAAAGTATAGTTTCAAAGACACACAAATATTCGTTACGTTCTATCTAAAATATTCAATCGTTGCCACAAACTGTTTTCACAAATAGTAATACCTTTATAACAATTCATAAAAAAACACCTGTTGTAGTCTAATTTTTATATCAGATCATGAATTGATAATACGTTTTTAAAGCGAAGTATGTTATTATTATTAACGAATTTGTATTACTCCGAGAAGATAAATAAGTCTTTAGAGAAAGTACCTTGATGACCCAATAATATAACATCAAAATTCCTTACAGCAAAGATAGCAACTATCACGTGTAGGTGATAATTTGAAATTACAGTGCTGCCTCGGTTCTCGAACAATTCGGGTTTCGAACATATTGTTTGAGAAAAAAAATGTCTCGATTGTCGAACATAAGCTCGGTTCCCAAACCAAGCTGTCGAAGCCCAAACCCCCGAAATAACCCGACTGATGACCCGAACGACCCTTCAACCATTTTCAGCCCACGCCAAGCTTGCCCAAAACAATTTACCCGCATCTGTCGCTCAGTCCACACCCCCGCTAAAAGCTGCTGTGAACGTTCTCGTTTTTCTTTGTTTTTTTTTCTAAATATTCTGATTAAATAAGCCACCATGGGGTCAAAGAAAGAGAATGAAAGTAGCAAACCAAAAAGAAAAGTTGTTATAGGCACAATAGAGGTGAAAAAAGATCTCACAGAGAAGTATGAGAGTGGTGTTCGCGTGTCTGATCTTGCTACACAGTTTGGTATGGCGAAGTCTACAGTCTGCACCATACTGAAAAATAAAGAATTCATCAAAGGAGCTGATGTTGCAAAAGGAGTGACAGTGCTTACGCCACAAAGATCACAAACAATGAAAGAGGTAGAAAAACTGTTGTTGATTTGGGTAAACGGAAAACAGTTAGCTGATTGATAGCATTTCTGATCCCATCATTTGTGAGAAAGCAAAGCAGTTGCATGCTGACCTCCTGAAAAACACCGCTGGAACGAGTGCTGATACAAGCGATGCCTTTAGTGCCAGTAGGGGTGGTTTAAAAAATTTAGGAAGAGAAGTGGCATATATAGTGTGGTGAGACATGGGGGGGTGCCAGTTCTAACAAAGATGCTGATGATAAATTTGTTTGGGAATTTAAGGATTTAAGGTTTTATTCCCGAACAAGTGTTCAACTGTGATGAGACAGGCCTCTTTTGTAAGAAAATGCCAAAGACGATCTACATCACCAAGGAGGAGAAGTCACTGCTAGGACACAAGCCAATGGAGGACAGGCTAACTCTATTGTTATGTAGTAATGCAAGTGGGGATTTAAAACTTAAGCCTTTGCTTGTGTACCATTCTGAGAACCAGAGGGTTTTTAAGAAAAATAATGTCCTGAAAAGTAAACTAAATGTCATGTGGAGGGCTAATAGTAAAGCATGGGTAACCAAGCAATCTTTTATGGAGTGGGTCCATAAAGTTTTTGCCCCAAGTGTAAAGAATTACCTCACGGAAAAATAGGTACCACTCAAGGCCCTTCTTGTGATGGACAATGCACCTGCTCACTCACCAAACTTGGAGGACGGGTTGGTGGAGGAGTACAGTTTCATTACTGTAAAGCTCTTGCCCCCTGACACGACTCCTCTCATTCAGCCAATGGACCAGCAGGTCATATCGAACTTTATGAAAATCTACACCAAAGCACTGCTTCAAAGGTGCTTTGAAGTGACCACTAACACAGAGTTAACCTTCAGAGAGTTCTGTAAAAATCACTTTAATGTACTCCATTGCTTGAGAATCATAGACAAAACCTGGAGGGAAGTGTCTTTGAGGACTATGAACTCAGAATAAATTGTGGCCAGACTCAGTAGCAAATAGACACTTTGAAGGCTTTGAGGTTGAGCCTGTTGTCGAGGATATTGTGTCACAAGGCAAGTGTATGGGCTTGAATGTGAGTGGTGATGATGTGTAGGAGTTGGTGGAAAACCACAACACTGAGCTCCCCACGGAAGAACTCCAAGACCTTTAGAAGGAGCAGCAACAGAAGGCAACTGAGGAAGTCTCTACTCTCCACGTTCCTCACCACCTTTCACTTACGCTATCAGCTCTCCTCAGCACAGGTAAAGTGCAGTTAAATTTTCATTTATTGTTTTTTTTATTGTGTTTATAGTTTTTGTGGTTGACTTTATGCTTGTAAGTATTAATATACGGGTATAAATAAGCAATATTTTACTTAAAATGCTTCATAATGCGTACTTTTTGGAGGTCTGTAACGAATTAATTTAATTTACAGCATTTCTTATGAGAAAAATTGATTCAGTTTTCGAACAGCCTTCTGGAACGGAATAAGTTCAAGAACCGAGGTGCCACTGTATATCAAATATCAAGAATACCTTAGTGTATCAGAAAAGGTAAAAATACACTATTATCTGAATTAGTGTGATGAGGTCTTATCCTCAAATACTTCACTGGTACATTTTCAGATTCTTGAGTATTTCTCATGTATTAGGTTTACTCACTTTTTTTTAAATAAAAATTTGTTTCCGTTACACAGAAAGTATTATTTAATGAAGTACAAACACGAGTCTAATAAATTCTATTCACAAATTATCAGTGGTTTCCACTGAACTATCTCGTGTCACTTCAAGCTGAAAAATGTTGCGAACTTTTTCTTTTCTCACCACACATTCACCTCCTGCTCCGATTATTAACGTAAGAAAATGAAAATAAATCCTTCACAGCTTCGCTTTAACAGATGCTACACAGAAAATCGACGATGCTTTTAGTAAGTAGTTTGTGAATGTAATTCAGACACCTGATGATTGGGGGAACTGGTTGTGTAAACGTTATACAAAGAAAAGAAATGGATGTTTAGCTCTTCCTGTCTTCCTCGGTGAACAAATTATCTGCAGATCGCTGAATTTTTGTCAGGTGAAAATTTATTGATAAATGAAAAAGGCTTAGCTGAGGTTTAATATAGAACGAAGTAAATATATGTAGAGATCACAATGCAAGCACCATATCCATATCTAATGCATAAATGTACAAAATAAAATTTAAAAAACAAGAAGGCACAAACCAGAAAAGATCCTGGAATAAAATTATTCAAAGTAGTTAACTTTTAGTGACGTACAAGCCACATAAATTATGTTTGTCTCTACAATTTAAAACTTTTTTTAAACAAAAACAGTATAACGTAGTTATACGTTCATATAACAACAATAACACTGTAAGATTGATGGAAATATCGGATTCTGTCCCTTAAAAACAACCCCGGCTCTGTACTAAGATATAATAAACTAATACAAATTAACTCGGATAAAAGGCGTCTATTCATGTATATATATGTCAACTACACATATTTTTAGAAGACATATGTAATAAAGTTTAACGACAGCAAACAGTACGGCCAAATTATTTAATTGCAGTTTTTTTTTCCTTTTTTTGAACCATAATTCATAGTATAACATAAAGTTCATGCTATTTCTAGTATCTCTACCATAACACTATTGGTTTAAATTTCAAGGTCTGTTATTATAAAAACACAAGAAATTAAGGATCGTTACGAGTTTTAACTTAAGTAACTTAAAAAAATTCTTGATAATGAGATCTAACTAACTGATTAATCATAAAATGTTATATAAAACTGTCTGTATTCTAACTACACATAGTTGTTGCACATTATTTTTATAAAGGAAGGAAGCTTGTTTCACGAAAATTGGTGATGATAGAGAACTTGACTCGCGAAAGTTGGTATTAAAGAAAAAATTCCGATATTTGAAGAAACTAGTTTTTTAAAAAAAATTCACAGGACGTAATATCTACTAAAAAATTGGTTTAAGGGTTTTTGTCATTATATTGCAGTACATACACGTGTGCACACATTTTCAGGTTCACTCTCCATATAAAAATAACGTTGTAACCAAACATTGAAGTTAATTAAATGTAATTTACAAATGTCACTTTTTTTGTGATTTAAGTCTTAGTGAATTTTACAACATACAAGAAAATACATTAGCAATTTGAGGTTTAGAATATTAATAAGGATTTCTGCCCGCAAATAAAGAAATATGTTCCACAATATTTCAACAACACTATATCTGTTATAACCAGAGCGAATAATTATTAGTGGTTTACGTGTCGTTAATGTTGACTACATTTTGTTATAAAAGTGTGTATATACACAAAATTCATTTATACTGCTGTGTTCAATATAAAGTTATTAAAATAAGGTTGACACATAATTTTATTAACTATAACCTGAAGGTAGCATCTCGAGAGATGGTTTGTCTTTTAAGACCTATTTCTACTCTAAAACTGGTTAATATATTTCACTAATAGAATCCTAACTTGAGAACTAAGTTATATATTAGTTCTCTAAACGTACTTAACTGTTGCAAAAACGTGCTTATGTATCAAACTTAAATTAACAAAAACGATACATGAAATTCTCAATATAAACGGACTGTTTGAAATCCATTTTTTAAAATTGAAAAAAAAATTGCGACCTATAAGAAAATACGAATATTATAACTGTGTATGTCACTTTGTCCAATAGATGTGGTTCGTTCTTGGGTTCACATATGTTCTGAGAGAAAGAAATCACAAATACACAGCGATTCTTAACAAACTTGTACATATTGTTCGAATTACCATTCTCCACTTTGCACATTTAATATAAAAATTGTCATCATACGAAACGTCACACTAGTGCTTATACTGTTCACGAATCGTTTTTACGATATCGGCGAAACATCAAAAAGTCTAATAATAATTAAGTACGGGCATTCTACAATAACTTGGTCTCCATGAGTAAAGGGACTATTGGTCCCAATGGACGTCTACTCATGAACAGATTGCTCTAATGCCTTTTTAGATTTAATAGTTTGTTTGTTTAGGCACAAAGCTACACAACAGGCTATCTGTGTCCTGCTCACCACGGGTATCGAAACCTAGTTTTTAGAGGTGTAACTACTACGCAGGCATACCGCTGTGCCACTGGGGGACAGGGTTTAATAGTAGGCACCTTACTGCACCTGAATCTATAGATTATATTTCTTCAGATTATTAGCTATTTGTTTTGATTTTATGATGACTAAAAGATGTAGCGATGTTTGTTACGAATACAGTAGCTGCTATTATACTTACAGTTCATCCTCCGCCAGTAGTTTTCATGTCACACAAAACCGAGATTGGGTGGTTCAGAAACAGCGGCCATATCATATAGATACCACTGGCTCTGTTTCCTTATTGATAAACAGTAGCACAGTTTATCAGAAGACCGTTTTTCTCTGCCTTGTTTTGTGTCACATTGGTGTACGTTTCCATGTAAAATGCTTTGTCTTTGGAACATATAGGATCTGGAATAAACAAAAAATAAAAAAAGTGGAAAATGGGTGAAACAAAATAGACAACAGTAACTCAAGTGTAAGTTAAATAGAAAAGGAAAAGACGTATTAAAACATATTCCATTATTTGTCATGTGAAAACTCCACCATTATAACTGTGATAATTTTACAGTATTGCTTGCACTGCAATGTCTTACTTTGCAAGGTAGCAAGTCTTTCCTTAGCCAAGTTGTTAGGTCTGACACAGAATCTAGAATTCCCTTCAGTGAACAAACAGTACTACAGGCAGCGTGATGATGGACATCTCCCGCAGCCAACAAATAAACACATAAAAAACTCAACAGTTGAAACATATTCTTCATGTTAGAATAGAGAACTGTGTGCATTTAACAATGTTCTCTTTTGCCATAAGCATTAAGTCCGATCTCAAACGTTTTACATCCTAATCTTATACGGGAAACAGGATATCCGAGTAAGTCTCTCTGATGTTACAACATTTTACGCATGTGTCAGCAGCAGTCTGTGATGAGTATTAACACTTTTATTGATAAGCAGAGAACAACGTTTTGACTTTCCTAGAGATACATTTTTATTTCAAGTAGGTTTCTCGTCATAAGCAATCTGTGATGAGCTTTGTATCAAGTTCGAGAATTGTAGACAGAGTCCTAAATGCTCTGCTCACCAATAGAACGTAATGATACTGAAGATACAATGAAGTACTTTATATAACAATAAAGTAGGCCCGGCATGGCCAAGCGTATTAAGGCGTTCGACTTGTAATCCGAGGGTCGCGGGTTCGAATCCCGGTCGCACCAAACATGCTCGCCCTTTCAGCCGTGGGGGCGTTATAATGTGACAGTCAAACCTACTATTCGTTTGTAAAAGAGTATCCCAAGAGTTGGCGGTGAGTAGTGATGACTAGCTGCCTTCCCTCTAGTCTTACACTGCTAAATTAGGGACGGCTAGCACAGATAGCCCTCGAGTAGCTTTGTGCGAAATTCCAAAACAGACAAACAATTTGGGGGAATTTCAAAAACAAACAAACAATTGTAAATATAATAGGTTTTGCATTTATATCTGAGAGCAAGCACATTATTTATATTCCCGTTTCGCCAGCTTTATCCGTAAATTAATTCACTCGTGTTTTATGATTGACGTTTATAATCAACAAGAATATAATTAAATTATCGTCACACCTAAAACCATCACTTACACTTTTTATTATTTTCTGTAAATTTTTAATGTTGATTATCCTGTTATTATGTGCTCATGTTTCTCTTATTAGGCAGAAGTGTTGTATGTTTAAAATGTACGGTTTTGATGTTAAGAGTTAAGGAGAAACTGTAATCAGTTCGTTACAACAAGAAACCCACTTAATGTAATTCAGAACGGCTGGTACTAGTATTAACACTTTCACTGAAGTCATCTTCAGGTTAACAAAACAAAACGTTGTTCTCTGCCTTATTAGTAAAAGTGTTAATTCCTATATCAGCCGTCCTGAGATACAATTTTGTAATCAGTTCGATAAAGACTCAAGTATTTTGATTCTATTGGCTTGAAATACACCAAAAAGTCGCGAAAGTTTGTGTTTGAAGCAGTATTCAGGTAACTGAATGTTGTGTCTCAACCGCCACACGTTTAGAGACGCATATCATAAATGTAAACGTTGTATAGCTATAACAGTAAATAAATGACAAAAATCACACGTATAATTCATTTTTAATTGGTATGTTGCAATGTGTGCAAACCACACGAACGTACAATATGACGCGCCTGTTTGGCGGATATCTACTGAGACTCTTACTGATATCAGTACGTCTGTGTATTTGTGCTTTTCTAACGGGAAATTAACAGGTCACGTGATTAGTCTGTTTTCATAAGCAGAGAACTGTGATAATAATTTAAGTTATTATTAGCTGCAGTATAATATATTATACACATAACGTTTAGTTTGGATTCGTTTTATTTTTTCACACTGTCTGTATTTATAACAGTTAGAAGTTAAAGAAATGATAAAACTTGCCTTCTTGATATTTTTTGTCTTATCGATGTTACAGGTTCACTTGCACTCCTTCTTCTTAATTATACTGTGCGCCCTAATGTTGCTTTGTCTTCAATATTACACAGTGAGAGGGCGAACCAAACATTTTCACTTTAAGTGATGTATCAAATAGTTCTTTAAAATATTTCTATAATAGTTTTAATAACAAAATGACAAATCTGGTATATTCTTATTATCTAGTATTCACACTCGACATTTTTTTTACTTTCTTACCCCGAAACTGAAGAAAGTCTTATTTTTCCTCCTTTAATATTACAATTCAAAATTAAGGATAAACCCTCTAATTGTATAACATGGTTTTCCATTGTCACGCAAGTACCCGTAGATATTTCGGACCACCACTTATCCTCGATATAGTGTCTGTTTAATGCCTTGGTGGACGAATCAGGAGCAAGTGGTTTTTCCGACTTATTATCTACCAACACGTAACGTAATAAGAAAACATTGTGAGAAGTATTATCTAAGTCTGGCTAGCTGTACGTAAAAAATGAATAATAGATATAGCTTCCAACAAAAAATTATAATAAGGGTCAACAATGACAATAATTTTTTTAACCTTTACGTCTCTTCCTCTCGTTTCAATTTGTGTCACTCCAGAAACTTTTATCTTACAAGAGTTGACTTATTGTGAGGGTAACAAAATCTGGGATCTGTTGTATGTCCTCGATACTAGAGAATGGATTTTTAGTTGAAATGATGTGGGAAATAACATTTTTGTGGTTCCTCTAAACCAAACGATATTGGAAACTAACAGGAGTGTGACATCCTCCTAGAACAGTTGACTCCTTTTGAATTCAACCATAATTTTAAGATCAGGCAGAAAAAGATGAGTATCTGTCAGAAATACATTTTCAGTCTAAAACATACAAATCATGTATCTTTGCGCGAAATTTACAACAAACAAACGAACCTATATAAAGGTGAAAGAAAACTTTAAGGAACAGAATACTACAGGAAGAAAATCCAGTGTACACTTTCGACTCTGACTGTTATGAAAAGACTGACAATAACAGAATATTGCAGATACTTGTAATACGTAGATATAAAACTAAAGTAATGAAAATGGATCATGACATGTCATTTTCAGCACACTTCATAAAATAAGTAAAATATTCTTTCGGTTGAATACCAGAAGAAATATTAAAGATTATTAAGAACCATGCATAGAATGAGAGAGGAGAAAACTAGGCTTTACTTTAGAATAACTGTCCGGCATGGCCGGACGGTTAAGACTCTCGCTCGTAATCCGAGGATCGTGGATTCGAATACCCGTCACACCAAACATGCTCGCCTTTTCAGCCGTGGGGGCGTTATGACTGACAGTAAACCCCACTCTTCGTTGGTAAAAGATTATTCCAAGAGTTCGTAGTGGGTGGTGATAACTAGCTGCCTTCCCTTTAGTCTTACACTATTAAATTATGGACGCCTAGAGTAAGTAACCCTCGTGTAGCTTTGCGCAAAATTAAAAAAACAAAAAAGCAAAAAACAATTACAATAACTTAAGGAGAATGTCAAGTTTAACTGTGCCTTTTTTAGTTAATGCATGTTATGCATTCCCAAAGTTAAAATAGGAAACACTATAAAGCTGGCGAAATTGTGAAAAGAACCATATAGAATCATAAAACAAACAAGCCCAGTTAGGTTAAAGATGATAAAATGTTATCAACTGCATCAGTATGAATGTTTAACTGATAAAGGACAAACTTACAAACAGGTTAATACAACCGTTGTTTAGTACAACAAGAAAAGTAAGACACATGGAAGTTTAGTGGTAAAATTTCTGTCGATGATAAACATTTCTTTAAGAAGGAAGAACTGATGCATTTTACACTATTTTCAAATTCCTCACGAGAAGAAAATCAAAATTTCATATAGGATTCACACACAAGTAATATAAAGAAAAACTGAGCACAGCTAATGAATGCGTACCAGAAGTTGTACAATGATGCTTAACCATTAAAGGAACATATACGCCAAGTATAAAGAAACTGAAATGATATTAAGAAGCAACTGTTTACATTATCTACAAACTGACGCCACCGTAGTAGGATAAAAAAGCTACACAAAAAGTTTATATTAACTTCAATACAACTCGTACATATGGGATTAATCGGAACTTTGACGTTTAGAATGAGAGTTACAGAAAAACAGGCTGTCGATTTACCATCTTTTACTATGATCAATTATTAAAGTATTTTTGTTTCCGAGAATCACAATGAGTTTTCAAAAATTATCCAACTAAGTATCAGATCTTCATTGGTGGACAGATGTGTACACTGTTTGGTAAGTCGAGTCGTAAGAACATTTAAGAAATCTGTTTAAAAATCAATACTTTTGGGTTAGAAGAGTCGGTCCCTGAACACGAAGTTAGGAAATCGATTATTCAGCTGACTTAACTGTACCTGAAACTATGATAAGGTTTTTTTTTTTTTAATTTTCCGCAAAGCTACACAAGGGTTATCTGCGTTAGCCCTCCGTAATTTACCAGTGTAAGACTAGAGGGAAGACAGCTAGTCATCATCACCCACTCTTGGGATACTCTTTTACCAACTGTTAGTGGGATTGACGGTAACTTTATTACGCCCCTACGGATTCGAACCCACAACCTTCCGATTACGAGTCGAGTGCCTTAACCACTTGGCCATGCTGAGCCGGAAATATAATGAGAATATCCTACATTGCCCGATCAAACCGTAAATAATTAACTATTTTTGTCTCTTAGAATCGAATAACATAGTTAAAATTTGGATGTACAATGTCTAGTATTAAATTTTGTCTAAGGAAATTTCAATCAATGTAATAACCGGGAACGATTTTAAGTCTTATGTTTAGTTTTACAAGTCGATTTGTTACACTAGAGTTTAAAGAAACTATCTAAAAAAATAATTATGTTTAATCTACAATACTGTATAAAATAAAACAAAAAGTATATTCTTGTCTTGCTGTAGATATTTTTAGAAATATTTGACTTAAGCTTGTTTCTCGCTGACTAAAACTATTTGCATTTGTACTAAAAGCTCGATAAATTCTCATTATCAAAAATTATTTGAACACTACTCTACCTTAGTAATATTCTTGCCATTAAACAGTTGCTGTATACTTCATGATCAGTATCAGTGATATATCTATATACGTTGGGGACTCTTTCAGCAATATTGCTGAAACTTGAATATAGCTTATAACCAAAAGAGACTTATCAATCATAATATCAAAAGAACCTGAAGTTATAAATCAAGCAATTTTTCTGCCACATTTTCTATATCCAACACATTTGTGTTTATTATTATTGAACACACCTTATATTAACTATGTGGAATTAGAGACTAGAGAAGGATACTAATACATTTATTAATAAAACTTTTAACAACACTGTTATTGTATAAACACATTAGCTCATGACATACTGGATTAGCTTTCATTCAACTTTTCTACACTATGCTTTTATTACTGTTTCAGGTAAAGTCTGTATTTTACATCTGTACAACAACACGGGAAAATAAACATTGATACATCATACCAAAGATATTTCAACACATAAATAAACGAATAATGGATTCAACATAAACTAAACATGTAAGATTTCACTCTGTCGGCTCAGAAAAATTATTTTACTTGTCAAATGTTTTCTCCACATAGTTTTGAAACAATATTACAGTAACATGTAATCGATTATCTTCTACTTTATTGAAGCATCATCAAATATATTAATAATCAGAATAAGTATTTAGTAATTGTACATGATTGTGTAACTAGTCAGTTTTCTCACTTCGATATTTTAACTGAATGACACTCGCTTCTTATCTTGTGTACAACTTAACTATTGAAATCCATTCTTAAGTGAACATAACTGTGCACTACTTCTAAATATATTACAGCGGTCATTTGAATCTATTTTATTTAATGATTTTTATATAACAGCGAGAAGATATACAGGCTGTTCTCTTTAAAATCGATTTAAACTATTTGTTGATTGATTCCATCTTGATACTGGAAATTGTAGACGATGGTAAAAAATTGGTAAGATAAAAAATTAGTGTTAGTATCACAACATATAGATTGATTAAGTACAAGTTTGAAGTGTAATTCAAGTTCAATTTGAACAGAATATTTTTTTGCTCAGTTTGTTTTTGTAAAGTAGAGCAACCTGTTTCCTTTCGTGTTTCTCCTCCGACACAAGAAGTACTTTTAGAAAGTGAAAGTTTATATGTTGGAGACTGTTTTGATATACGCAGATTTTTAAAATGTTGTATTTTTTTGTCGACTTTCATTTTAAATCGTTTCAGAAATCTTTCTGTGGTTGTTTTGAAGAAGAGTAGCGACTTTAGTTTGATTGGTTTATAATTTCACACTAAAACTAAAGTTCTTGTCACTCACGTCACAAATTTCTGATAATTGTTTCGTTGTGGAACCTCTTGTAGTTTTTCTACATCTTCCTCACGTTTTACACTAGAATCTCCAATTGGTGAATATTTTATATAATCGAAGTTTTTTTTCTGTCCCCGAATTTTTGTCTTGACAACAGAGTGATATCTCGAGACTCTGTCGTTTACGAATTATAATACTGAAAAAAAAGAAGAATTTAATTTTGATAAACATGTCTACAGCTCTAAGTATCAATATATCTGTACTGTATATATCAGTATACTACTGTAATATTATATTAGTACACTGACTAATATATTACTGTAATATTATAATGACTGGCTAATTGACACGTTTCATGACAAGATTCTTAATTGTTTTAATCAACATCGCAGTGCTCCGTTCTTAGAGAAGAATTTTAAATTATATTCTAGATTAGGGGAAGAAATAAAAATGAAAATATTAATTGTATATTAAATGAGTTAACTGGTGAGTAAATAACTCTGACGAATACTGACAATTAGCAGTTAAATATAAATTGTTTTCCCCACTGTAAGTGCAAGTTAAAAATTCGAGTTTAATTATATGGTTTTAAAACTCCACACCTTCCTTAGCCGTAAGCCTATTATTACATGTTAGAAATATTTAATCAGTATAAGACTCGTAAATGCCACTTAAAGGTTTCTTTATAAGATATTAATTTCAAAATATTTACAATAAACCATACACATATTGAAATATATCTAAAATGTTACCCTGCCCAACCAATTAGGTATAAACTTGAGGGTTAAAAACACTACAGTCAGGAACTCGATCCTATTAAATGCATCTGTACCTAACAATAAACAAGTTAAACCAACAAAAATATTGTGCTTACCCTGAGAAAAGTATTAGAAGTGGTATTCCCACCGTGGCAAACACAAGTGGAAGAGTAAATATCTTTTCTATGATGGGTAGTGAAATTAAAACAATATTAGCATTGTTTATCATTGATATCGTTTCTCAATAAATATTTTCAAACCGTCCCAGTTGGGTAATATTTAACCTGTGAAAAATATTTAATTTCAACTAATTAAAAATGTCAATACATCTAACTAAAGCCAACCAACGAGAATGAAGCATCGAAATCATTTGTTATAAACATAGGCGTAACTTACGTTACAGAAAATGTCTCTATTAAATCAGATGTATAGTTTCTTTTTTAAAATAAATGTGTCGAAAAGGTGTTTTATATATACAGATCATTGTACAAACATTTATATAAATACTCGTTTATGGAGTTTTACTAAAGTTCTTTATGTACCAAATCATAGACATACGAGGAGTTTTTCAGAGGGTGGCTGCACAATTTTATCTCAATTGAGTTTATATTTTCTGCTTTAGTTTTGCCCGAATTAAAATTAAAAATCTGTCTAAGTGACCGTATGTATTACAAGCTAGAGGGGCTGCTCCCTCCTTCTCCTATGTGCACAATAGTTGAGATTAATCTTAACACTAGAACGGTGTTGGAAGTCCAGTACTTCATATTACTTCCATTTGTTTCGATCGTTTCATTACCATTATTAGTAACCGCTTATTAGGTCAGTTTTTGACCAGTCACACTTTTAAAATTTTACATATACTATTTTCTGTATATTGGATCCTAATACCAATTTTAAAATGACTAAATGAATAAATGTCTATTGTATAGTTACACTGCGACCTTTAAAGATATGCTGGGATTCCCCTTTGCTTCATTCATTTTTCAAATGAAAACAGTTGACGATTTGTAAACTTCTAGCTTATAATCCTTTGTCACTTCAAATCATTGTTTATTACCCTGTAAACAATAGAACAATGTGTCCAGCTTCATCACAATACTGTTTTTGTTTTTCATTTGTTTCTTCTCTTCACTAATCATTACAGATGATGAAGTTGCTCAGGATAGATTAGAGCCTCTTACAGTCCTAACTTGTCAAGTATTCTCAAGTATTTTCTGATTTATTGGAACACTGAGCCCCCTTTTAAAACATTGTCCTCACTTCAGCATAGGTATCAACCATGACAAAAGAATATTTTTGTTTGTATTTATTCAGATATAAGATGCTAAGCATGCGGCCTAATGTGCCATAACTTACAAATACAACGTCACGCTGCTGTATTTTACATCATGTATTGTGAGAACGTATAATTCAGATCGCTAGAAAAGATAAATGTGTTTTTTAAACAACAAACACGAAAGTCGGAGAAAATTAGGAACAAACGGTGATAATAAAAATAACAGAAGTGACAATAAGACCAACAAAAAAAAAAGAGAAGATAAAATCTTAAAGTTAACTGATAAAGAACATCTAAACAAAAACCAGTCAAACCTCTGTTTCAAAAAAATTTAGGGATACAAAAAATAAAATTATAGCAAAATAATTTGTCTAAATAAAAGAAACAGGTCAATTGTCTGAACTTGGTATAAAGTTCATAGCGTACGTTGCTTTACTCTCTGTATGAGAAGTGGATAGTATCAAACTACATAAATAACATTACTTGTTAATGATACCGTCTAGAAGTTCCAAAGCTATTTGAGAGTTGAGCACTTGCAGCAATAAAAATTCTGAATATAACTGAGATAAAGTCGTTCATAGTGCGGTATCTGATAAAACTTACGTTCACATGCATCCCGTGAAGAAAATCCAGGGTTTGTGAATCGTCTTTCTGGATAAGCCGAACATTTGTAAGACCCAAAATATTAATGTAATGGTCCTTGGGACAGGGAACACATTTTACTTGTTTTTTACTCCTGAACTGTCCAGGAGGGCACGAAACTTAAAGAAAGGAATAATTTTTAACTTATATATTTAACCAAATCCTACACATCAAAAAGTTGATAAAACAAGGAAATTCAATCATGTAACAGAATCATCACAAGCTCTTAAACATTTAGTTTTATAGATAAATATGTTATAGTATTTATAAGTTTAGTGTATGAGCTGCTTTGTTAATATATTTCCCAAAAGAATTATCAGATACATGGAACAAATAGAAAAAAAATAGTGAAAAGCAGCTCAAAATAATGTGTGTATATATATGAAAAATATATTTTTTATGTATTCTGAATTGATTTATTCTCGTTAATTTAAAAATGTTCCCTAAAAACACACAAACATAAATAAAAAATACTGGTTTTGTATCTTAAACGAAACTCTAGAGTTTCCACAATAAGGCACTCTTTGATAAGTTCCTTAACAATGAAACATTTTCCAAGATTTTTCATGTAAAAGGTTTATATATGTTTCAAATTCACTCTGAAACATTTAGTATGGTTTAAGTTTAAGATTTACAAATTAATAAAATAATTTCCATAATTTAGTTTGTTTGTTTAGAATTAAGCACAAAGCTACACATTACGCTATCAGTGCTCTGATCACCACGGGCATATAAACCCGATGATTAGCGGTGCGAGTCTTCAGACAAACCGCTGTGCCACTGAGGGTTATTTTCATAAAGTAACATCTTTTTTCATAACAATACCAAAACGTAATTATTTGAAAAATGTTTTTAATGTACATATTTTCCCCAGTACACTTATTAATGTTTTTGTTAAAAATCTGTGGGCAGTTGTTTGTATTTTTTGTAAGCTTATTCTGAAACACAATGCAACAAATGAACCTGGGGCCATTTGAACAGTAGCCCTCAACGCTGTCCAGTAGGAAACACCTGTCATTTTCATCACATAAAGTAAGTTGTAGGTCTTATAGAAATTTTACCGAGCTGGTAAACTTTTATGTGGTGATGTAATCAGCACAGGTATATTCATGTTGTAATATTTGTTTTAACTGAACGTCACAAAAACTTTATTATATATATTGCTTACTCCACATATTGACATAAAATACACTGTGTTCATCCAATTTACTTTGTGTCTCTGAGTGAAAGAAATTCAAATTCAAAGCTGATTTTTCATCATCCTCTCGTGAAAGGTATACCTGAAGAATATACTAACAAAAACACTTTACAACGTTTCAGTAAAAGCTTTTATGTTGTGATAAATCCAAATGTACTTCATGTTTTATCTTTAAATTAATATAAACATATATATCTATGAAACAGGTTTTTCCATAAATAACTAAGGAGAATAAAACCAAAGGAAATAGTTATTTATAACTTACAGTAATCTCTTTTCCCTAACATGTATCCATATGGAAAGATAATGTTGTTATCTGGTGGCGAATAAACTGAAATAAGAAATTAAATAAAACTGTCACTTTGGCTACTTAGGCCGTCTCTCTAATATTCCCTGACGGGTTACTCTATAAGACATAAACTCTAGTAAAGATCACAGACAGACAAAAACAAAGTAAAGCGGTCACTTCTAGTTTGCCAATGAAAAGGAAATGTTCCTATTTTGAAAGCGCTCGGGTATAAGGTATCGCATTTTGATTTAGTAGATTTTGTGAAAGTGCAATAAAAACAGTATTATTATTTTTGAGAAATGATTATTAAGGAAAATACGTTTATACATACAGTACGATAAACTAGAAATGGAATACTACATACTCATCAGTCACAATTTATAATACACGAATTACAGATGGTTAATTAAAACAATATTAGTTGGAACGATGTTTGTTGAATATTTTGTTTCATGTGCGCTTTCGCAATAAGAAGACTTTTAATGGTAACTTCAATGTCTGTATATCCATCTGTTATGGTGATAAAGATTTATGTACACCTGAGTGACCCAAAAGATATGTCTGTGAACTTGGAACGCTAGAAACTGGGTTTCGATACCCATGACGGGCAAAGCATACATAACCCATTGTGTGGCTTTGTGCTTAAAACTTCAAACAAACAAACGATCTGCGCATTATCCCTGTATATTCCTAAATAAACATTCAAATAGCGCTTAGTTTTACCCATATATGTAACTTTACAGCCTCTCACTACACATGTATTTCTGTGTGAGCCTTGAACGTTTTTATTGCACAAGTATCATATTATTAGATTCCATGACAATTTGGCCCGGCATGGCCTGGCGTGTTAAGGCGTGCGACTCGTAATCTGAGGCTCGCGGGTTCGCATCCCCGTCGCGCCAAATATGTTTGCTCTTTCAGCCCTTTCGATCCCACTATTCGTTGGTAAAAGAGTAGCCCAAGAGTTGGCGGTGGGTGGTGATGACTAGCTGCCTTCCCTCTAGTCTTACACTGCTAAATTAGGGACGGCTAGTACAGTTAGCCCTCGAGTAGCTTTGTGCGAAATTCAAAACCAAACAAACAAATTGTTTAGACGTATCTTTTAACTTATTTTGAGCATTTTTTAAAATTATCTTGTCATAACAATACCTTTAGAGCCACATAGCGGAAGCTATGCATATGACATTACTGATGGGTGTAAACTCGATGTAAGGAGATTGTTGTTACTGTAAATTGGCTGCGAATAAAACTATTCAAGAAGTGTGTTAGTATTATAACCAAAAAAACAAAACAAAGAAGGAGCATTTCATTTCTCCGAATATATTTTAAAAGAAAGAGATAACTGTAGCTTTTACCAATTGCACTGCCAATCGTATTTTGAGCAGCAGACTAGTAATAGTGTACATGGGATGATGGAATTTGGACAGTGGCTTGAGCTTGCACAAATCGGCCACTTTACCACTGAATACACTCATTTAATTTTGAACTAACTTCACAAGTTCAAGAGTCGTCATAAATATTTTGTTTTGTGTCTGGATTAGTTGAATTAACACTACAGATATAATTTTAGTCATCAGCGGTAGACTAGTATACGTAGGGGAATGCAATTTGGATGGCGGCTTAAACACATTCTACCGGCACAATTCAGCCAGTTTCAATCGAGAATTGTCAACAGGTTATCCAAATGTGGTTTAAGACTAATAGCAAACAAGTTTTTGTTGACAGGTTAGTATGACTTATTTGTTAACACTTTACACATCAAGTTGTTGTTGGGTAAATAACTTCTTCAGTGTCAAATACGTGTTGAACTTAGTATAATTAGTTATTGAGACCTATAATGATTTTACTAATAGGAAACTTGCTATTCTATTCATAGATGCCCCAGTGAGTGAATGGTGTAATTTATAAATGTTAAGGTGAAGAATAGAAATATAATTAAATACATTTGAAACTTGGTGGCAATTTGTTATATTGTACTTATGGGTAGTTGACTATTGGAAAGCTAATCTACTGCAGTTGAATAAATATCTAGTGAAGGATATATTTTGGTGATATCATTCATCAGAGTCATTTAGAACAGTAGACTGACCAAGATTAACTAGAGTTAAATTATACTGGAGTTGAAGATGTGAAAAAAACAAACTATAAATATTACTTGACATAAATAGTTTGCAATATTGTATTCAGATTTTACACAGGATATATTTCATTATTCACATAGCATAGTATTATTTAAATTTGCATATGAAACAAAAGTGTTCAATCAGTGTTCAGTTATTATATCTATATACTGTATTAACAGGTGATATGAATATAAATTAATTTTCTTGGTTCATCACTATCATGTTAATGGCTGTGCTACTTTCATTTATCTTAAATATTGTAACAATATATGGAGATGTATATAATAAAGATACTGGTACATGTAATAACTATTTTAATTAGTACATGTGTGTGTGTGTGTGTGTGTGTGTGGGTAATTTTATTTTCTGATAAACCAATACATATTTCAGGTGTTGGGTAACAGGCATGCAACATTCAAAGCCAAAGTATTAAGAGAGCATTCAGCAAAACAGATAAAAAAAAACAAATGATTGGGACAAATTATTGACAACTTTAGTATGTGTAATAAATACATGGAACAAGAAAATATTCCACTTTTTTAATGATTCAGCATCACGTAAGGCTGCTAATGGAAAAGCAGATAGATAGGTATTGGTGATTATAAAGACCCAATGACTATATTTTATATTTTTTGCCTTTGTAGATGTGAATAAAACTACAATATCTGAATCATTATATAACCTTTATTAAATAAAAGCCCAGTATTACCTCTAATGTTGTATTGCATTTGAATCTGCATGTGTCTGCGTTTCTGAGTGCATACATTTTTAAAAAGATGAGAAGTCAGTATCGGACTGCCCTCCAAATTTCATCTGGATTCAGATCACTTTGAAGTCTTTTTTTTTTTTTTTTAGAATGGGGTGATGAGACATTTTTTTCACAGTTCTGAGTTAATAACTCTTTAAAGTATGATAAGATTTGTACCAATTTTCATGGGGACTTTTAAGTTGAGACTCCTCTTAACATGACAGAAAATGATCCAGATCATTGATCATTTCAGATTTGAGAAAGATTTTCTGAGTGTTCAAAGGTGAAATTTGATGTTATCCAATATAAATTAATGCAATCTTGAAAAGGAGCAGTTACACAAGGGTGTGAAATTTCTGATTGCTTTTGTTTCTTTTGTACTTGTGCATTTGTGTATAAAATTCATTTTGAAGTTTTTGTTTTTTTATTTTAGTCAATGGCAAGTGATCACCACCATAAGGTGACTACTCATGATGGGCCTCTGTAATGAAAAAGTAGGATTGACATATGACAATCCTATTGTAAGTAACCTCCCAGGGATATTAAACATTGTAATTACTGTTTCTATGTAATTACTGTTTCTTTTAATTTTATGCGTGCTATAGGTACAACACTTATATGTGTATCAGTACTTTAGCATTATTTGTTCACAGTTCTTTAAAATAACACTAAAGTGAGACAGAAAAAAAAAGTACCAGAAGAGTAAAAGGTATTAGTGTTTCAGTGTCACTCTTGTGACCAAATGATTAGGAGAAGCATTGAAACTGACCAAGAAAGGCCATAAGTTGGAGCATGTATGGAATAGCCATGTGAAATTGTTGAGACCACCAACAAAGGGATATCAGAATTGAGACATTTGGAGATTGAAATATTATAAAAGCAACAGTAATAACATTCGTGCACATAACGTTGATATAGATATTAATTTTGTAGAAGACAAAGTGTAGTTTACTATTTTTGGCCAAAGAAGGGAATTTGATTTTGTTATCATTAATGATTCAGCATGGCTGGATGGTTAGGGTGCTCAGTTCATAATCTGAGAGTTGCAAGTTTGAATTCCCATCACACAAACATGCTCATTCTTTCATTTTTGGGGGTATTATAATGTGAGAGTTTATCCTACAATTCGTTGATAAAAGAGTAGCCTGAGATATAGTAGCTGTGATGACTAGCTACCATCTCTCTTGTTTTACACTGCTAAATTTGGGACTGATAGCACAGATAGCCTTCATGTAAATTTGCACGAAATTCAAAACAAATAAATCCATCATTGATGTACCAATTGTAATATCTATGTTGTTAAAAGAAATTATCTTCCACTGAAAAAGATTTCCAACAGTTTTTATAATAGCAATTTGTATCTCTCTCTTTATATATATACATATGATGTTAAGTTATTCATAAATAAATCGAAAAATAATGGTTAAAAGGAGTAATATATAAAAAAATCACATTTTTTTTATAACAAATACAAAAGTATATTGAAAAATAAATTCTCAATCATGGAAATTACCTAGTGGAGAACTTAGCATTAGTTACTCAAGGTTAAGTTACTAACATTAAAATATTTAAATACTTCTTCATTAGTATTTAAATACTGGGACAAAAAGACTAACTTTAGGTAACTGGCTTGTCTCAACAAATTTTCAAAACAAAGGGGAAGAATGGGGGTTTAAAAACTACAAAGGATTTTTATTTCCTTTTAACATCACTAATTATTAAATGACACAGTGGAGACTGGGAGTTTATGTTGGTTTCATTTTATTTTACAGTTATCTTTAAATATTAAGGTTTATTGCCTTCTCACAATTGGCTGCGACTAGCAAAAGACAGTAAGAGTTGGAGACATTATGGGTTCAAGCAGTCAACCCCCAACTCAGTTGCTGGTGTGTTTTACATTGGGATCGGGATCTTGTTTGTTATATAGAATACTTTCAATGTATTTGAGTGCTATGGTCACAGATATCATTCATTATGATTCAAGGATGATTAAGAGTACTTGTAATGGAAGAATTATTTTGAATTTTGGTCTCATAATATCATTCTTGTTTTTTGTATTACATTTATTATTGTTTTATAACACGGAATTTAACCACTTTTAGACACTTAATGTATTTAATAGCATTATATTTATTGACTTGTATATTTGTCACCTGGGTGTGTATGTATCAATTGTCGTGGAGATTGTAAGTTTCAGAAATTTGGAAAGTACAAAAGTTAATTTTAAATATAAATGAATTAATTTGGGGGTAACTTTTTGTTACTTTTAATTATGTAATGAGTTTATTTTGAAGTATCATATAGTGTATCTCTAAGTTTAGTGTTGATAAATTTGTACTTTATTATTTCAACCTTTTTTAAATGTTAATTTAATTTGAATTTTGTTATAAAATAAGGGAGGAGAATGTCACAATGAGTTTATTATTGGTTTGTTAAAAGTGAATGTTCTGTACATAATAAAACTATTAAATTAGGAATACCAGATGTTTTAAGTTAAATACCTATGTACATTCTAATGGATATCGACTGTAATATATGTTTTTATTGTGTTTCTTTTGCAGTTAAAAGTGATGTCTTACATGCTTGCTGAAATAAAAATAAAGTTGTGCGTGTGATTGTACTGTTGTAATATTTCAAACTGTTCAGACAAATGAATTCATCTGTGCCTCTACTATGTCTTGTATATTTAAAATTGTGTAAAACTGTTTTTCCAATTTGTTTAGACCTTTAACTGTTCAGTATTTAAGAATATGGTAGTATTGCTTGTGTATATTTATTAATGGCTGATATTTGGTACATTACGTGAAGCTTAATTTAACATAGGTAGATATGTGTAGAAATAGAAATATATTTAGTAGCATGTTTACAGGATAAAATAAAATTCCTGTGTATTATATTCAAACATTAAAAACACAAAATTATATAAATAAATACAGTTTTGTAAATAAAGTAAATTCACATGTACAAATTCTATGAAATTGTTGATAACTTGTCTCTTTTATCTCACTAGAGGAGCATTTGACCCCTAAGGAAGTGTAATGCCTTCATTGTTAAGTGTCTGTTAGAGTAAATGAGATCATTTTGTATATAAATGTAGAATATGTTGTTAATCTATATAATCGGTATGAAAAACTTGTAGTGTTTAGGGACTGTTAGGTTTTCAGTCTCCAGCAGTTATAGGTTATAGAAGGAAGTAAATTTTACCAAATTGTAGACACTTCTTTCTTAGTCATTTAGGTTATCATAGCTGATGGATAGTGGGACCATATCAGTAGTTAAGAGAGCACTTTACAGTCGAAAGTGGCTTGGCATGGCTGGGTGGTTAAGGCACCTCACCTGTAATCTGAGGGTCCTGGGTTCAAATCCCTGTCACACCAAACATGCTCGCCCTTTCAACTGTGGGAGTATTATAATGGAACGGTCAATCCTGCTATTCTTGATTAAGAGAGGAGTCCAAGAGTTGATGGTGGGTGGTGATGACTAGCTGCCTTTTTTCTAGTCTTGCATTGCTAAATTTTGGGACAGCTCATGCAGATAGTCCTCGTGTAGCTTTGCACAAAATTCAAAACAGTTAAAAGTGACATCATGCTATGACACATGAAGACAGAAGTTGAGGAGGGTTGTGAGGGGGGATATTGGGGGTTGTGTCATTAGGGACATGTTTCATTACTTTGATGTTATAGTTCAGCAAAGTTTCATCAGAATATGCAACTAAATTTATGGAGTGTTGAAATTATAATTTGATACTAGGCAGAGAGCTGTAATGGTGATTATGTAATAATACTACAAAGTAGAGAATGTTTCTCCAGGCCTCCATGACAAGCAACCATGATTCATAGAATACATTCTTTTCTTTAATACAAAAATTTATTCCAGTTGTGTTATTTATAAAGATCAAATATTATTATGCTGCCAGAGGACATTGAACCTCAGATAAAAATTTTCCAAATTGTAAGGTGAATGATACAGATATTTCTATATTTGCATAAATGATAACACCTTCAAGAAGTTAAACTATATATATGACTGTGTGTTATATTGAAATGATAAATGTGTGAGTTCTAGACCAAAGCCAGAAAGTAGTAACCTTATAGTAGAAAATAATTTCTTATTTAACCATCAAGTACTGTAAATGTAGGTAAAAACTGCAGAAGAAGAAGAAGAAAAAAAAGTCAACTGTAATTCCTAGTAAAGTGGTCTCGGAGATATTTACTCTCTAAAGCTAAACAGTGGATTATTGTGCATTAACATGCAATGACATACCAACATTTATTTTGTTATAGTAAAGTCTGTACGTGCCATTAATTTTAAAAGTAAAATCCTCTTTTTTTTCCTTATAACTCGCAGAAAGCAAGATGTGGAATTGGGTGTCGCTTTTCAGCTTGGTTAATAGTTTTATGACTGTGTCATTACTGTACTTGCATGT